>NW_027471132.1:0-28827 GCF_051020765.1 Lasioglossum baleicum
CACGATCACGATTTATTCGAGCTTATGTCAGATTCGACGATTCTTCGTTTCAGAAGTGTATTTCTGTGCGGAATCGCTGTTTCGCGTGCTAGATCAGTGCATTTGCATGCAAATATGCGAAATTGGCACAGAAACTCCGATTCTGCTAGCACGATCACGATTTATTCGAGCTTATGTCAGATTCGACGATTCTTCGTTTCAGAAGTGTATTTCTGAGCGGAATCGCTGTTTCGCGTGCTACATCAGTGCATTTGCATGCAACGAAGCGAAATTGGCACAGAAACTCCGGTGCGGCACCACGATCACGATTTATTCGAGCTTATGTCAGATTCGACGATTCTTCGTTTCAGAAGTGTATTTCTGTGCGGAATCGTTGTTTCGCGTGCTAGATCAGTGCATTTACATGGAACGAAGCGAAATTGGCACAGAAACTCCGATGCGGCAAGCACGACCACGAGTTATTCGATCTTATGTTGGATTCGACGATTCTTCATTTCAGAAGAGTATTTCTGTGCGGAATCGCTGTTTTGCGTGCTAGATCAGTGGGTTTGCAAGCAAATATGCGAAATTGGCACAGAAACTACGATTCGGCAAGCACGATCACCATTTATTCGACCTTATGTCAGATTCGACGATTCTTCGTATCAGAAGTGTATTTCTGTGCGGAATCGCTGTTTCGCGAGCTAGATCAGTGCATTTGCATGGAACGAAGCGAAATTGGCACAGAAACTCCGATGCGGCAAGCACGATCACGATTTATTCGATCTTATGTTGGATTCGACGATTCTTCATTTCAGAAGAGTATTTCTGTGCGGAATCGCTGTTTTGCGTGCTAGATCAGTGGGTTTGCATGCAAATATGCGAAATTGGCACAGAAACTCCGATTCGGCAAGCACGATCACCATTTATTCGACCTTATGTCAGATTCGACGATTCTTCGTTTCAGAAGTGTATTTCTGTGCGGAATCGCTGTTTCGCGTGCTAGATCAGTGCATTTGCATGCAAATATGCGAAATTGGCACAGAAACTCCGATTCTGCTAGCACGATCACGATTTATTCGAGCTTATTTCAGATTCGACGATTCTTTGTTTCAGAAGTGTATTTCTGTGCGGAATCGCTGTTTCGCGTGCTAGATCAGTGGGTTTGCATGCACATATGCGAAATTGGCACAGAAACGCCGATTCGGCAAGCACGAACACCATTTATTCGACCTTATGTCAGATACGACGATTCTTCGTTTCAGAAGTGTATTTCTGTGCGGAATCGCTGTTTCGCGTGCTAGATCAGTGCATTTGCATGCAAATATGCGAAATTGGCACAGAAACTCCGATTCTGCTAGCACGATCACGATTTATTCGAACTTATGTCAGACTCGACGATTCTTCGTTTCAGAAGTGTATTTCTGTACGGTATCGCTGTTTCGCGTGGTAGATCAGTGAGTTTGCATGCAAATATGCGAAATTGGCACAGAAACTCCGATTCGGCAAGCACGATCACGATTTATTCGAGCTTATGTCAGATTCGACGATTCTTCGTTTCCGAAGTGTATTTCTGTGCGGAATCGCTGTTTTGCGTGCTCGATCAGTGCATTTACATGCAACGAAGCGAAATTGGCACAGAAACTCCGATTCTGCTAGCACGATCACGATTTATTCGAGCTAATGTCAGACTCGACGATTCTTCGTTTCAGAAGTGTATTTCTGTACGGTATCGCTGTTTCGCGTGGTAGATCAGTGAGTTTGCATGCAAATATCCGAAATTGGCACAGAAACTCCGATTCGGCAAGCACGATCACGATTTATTCGAGCTTATGTCAGATTCGACGATTCTTCGTTACCGAAGTGTATTTCTGTGCGGGATCGCTGTTTCGCGTGCTAGATCAGTGCATTTGCATGCAACGAAGCGAAATTGGCACAGAAACTCCGGTGCGGCAAGCACGATCACGATTTACTCGAGATTATGTCAGATTCGACGATTCTTCGTTTCAGAAGTGTATTTCTGAGCGGAATCGCTGTTTCGCGTGCTACATCAGTGCATTTGCATGCAACGAAGCGAAATTGGCACAGAAACTCCGGTGCGGCACCGCGATCACGATTTATTCGAGCTTATGTCAGATTCGACGATTCTTCGTTTCAGAAGTGTATTTCTGTGCGGAATCGTTGTTTCGCGTGCTAGATCAGGGCATTTACATGGAACGAAGCGAAATTGGCACAGAAACTCCGATGCGGCAAGCACGATCACGATTTATTCGATCTTATGTTGGATTCGACGATTCTTCATTTCAGAAGAGTATTTCTGTGCGGAATCGCTGTTTTGCGTGCTAGATCAGTGGGTTTGCATGCAAATATGCGAAATTGGCACAGAAACTCCGATTCGGCAAGCACGATCACCATTTATTCGACCTTATGTCAGATTCGACGATTCTTCGTGTCAGAAGTGTATTTCTGTGCGGAATCGCTGTTTCGCGTGGTAGATCAGTGAGTTTGCATGCAAATATGCGAAATTGGCACAGAAACTCCGATTCGGCAAGCACGATCACGATTTATTCGACCTTATGTCAGACTCGACGATTCTTCGTTTCAGAAGTGTATTTCTGTACGGTATCGCTGTTTCGCGTGGTAGATCAGTGAGTTTGCATGCAAATATGCGAAATTGGCACAGAAACTCCGATGCGGCAAGCACGATCACGATTTATTCGATCTTATGTTGGATTCGACGATTCTTCATTTCAGAAGAGTATTTCTGTGCGGAATCGCTGTTTTGCGTGCTAGATCAGTGGGTTTGCATGCAAATATGCGAAATTGGCACAGAAACTCCGATTCGGCAAGCACGATCACCATTTATTCGACCTTATGTCAGATTCGACGATTCTTCGTTTCAGAAGTGTATTTCTGTGCGGAATCGCTGTTTCGCGTGCTAGATCAGTGCATTTGCATGCAAATATGCGAAATTGGCACAGAAACTCCGATTCTGCTAGCACGATCACGATTTATTCGAGCTTATGTCAGACTCGACGATTCTTCGTTTCAGAAGTGTATTTCTGTACGGTATCGCTGTTTCGCGTGGTAGATCAGTGAGTTTGCATGCAAATATGCGAAATTGGCACAGAAACTCCGATTCGGCAAGCACGATCACGATTTATTCGAGCTTATGTCAGATTCGACGATTCTTCGTTTCCGAAGTGTATTTCTGTGCGGAATCGCTGTTTCGCGTGCTAGATCAGTGCATTTACATGCAACGAAGCGAAATTGGCACAGAAACTCCGATGCGGCAAGCACGATCACGATTTATTCGATCTTATGTTGGATTTCGACGATTCTTCATTTCAGAAGAGTATTTCTGTGCGGAATCGCTGTTTCGCGTGCAAGAGCAGTGGGTTTGCATGTAAATATGCGAAATTGGCACAGAAACTCCGATTCGGCAAGCACGATCACCATTTATTCGACCTTATGTCAGATTCGACGATTCTTCGTTTCAGAAGTGTATTTCTGTGCGGAATCGCTGTTTCGCGTGCTAGATCAGTGCATTTGCATGCAACGAAGCGAAATTGGCACAGAAACTCCGGTGCGGCAAGCACGATCACGATTTATTCGAGCTTATGTCAGATTCGACGATTCTTTGTTTCAGAAGTGTATTTCTGTGCGGAATCGCTGTTTCGCGTGCTAGATCAGTGCATTTGCATGCAAATATGCGAAATTGGCACAGAAACTCCGATTCTGCTAGCACGATCACGATTTATTCGAGCTTATGTCAGATTCGACGATTCTTCGTTTCAGAAGTGTATTTCTGTGCGGAATCGCTGTTTCGCGTGCTAGACCAGTGCATTTGCATGCAAATGTGCGAAATTGGCACAGAAACTCCGATTCTGCTAGCACGATCACGATTTATTCGAGCTTATGTCAGACTCGATGATTCTTCGTTTCAGAAGTGTATTTCTGTACGGTGTCGCTGTTTCGCGTGGTAGATCAGTGAGTTTGCATGCAAATATGCGAAATTGGCACAGAAACTCCGATTCGGCAAGCACGATCACCATTTATTCGACCTTATGTCAGATTCGACGATTCTTCGTTTCAGAAGTGTATTTCTGTGCGGAATCGCTGTTTCGCGTGCTAGATCATTGCATTTGCATGCAAATATGCGAAATTGGCACAGAAACTCCGATTCTGCTAGCACGATCACGATTTATTCGAGCTTAGGTCAGACTCGACGATTCTTCGTTTCCGAAGTGTATTTCTGTGCGGAATCGCTGTTTCGCGTGCTAGATCAGTGAGTTTGCATGCAAATATGCGAAATTGGCACAGAAACTCCGATTCGGCAAGCACGATCACAATTTATTCGTGCTTATGTCAGATTCGACGATTCTTCGTTTCCGAAGTATATTTCTGTGCGAAATCGTTGTTTCGCGTGCTAGATCAGTGCATTTACATGCAACGAAGCGAAATTGGCACAGAAACTCCGATGCGGCAAGCACGATCACGATTTATTCGATCTTATGTTGGATTCGACGATTCTTCATTTCAGAAGAGTATTTCTGTGCGGAATCGCTGTTTCGCGTGCAAGATCAGTGGGTTTGCATGCAAATATGCGAAATTGGCACAGAAACTCCGATTCGGCAAGCACGATCACCATTTATTCGACCTTATGTCAGATTCGACGATTCTTCGTTTCAGAAGTGTATTTCTGTGCGGAATCGCTGTTTCGCGTGCTACATCAGTGTATTTGCATGCAACGAAGCGAAATTGGCACAGAAACTCCGGTGCGGCACCGCGATCACGATTTATTCGAGCTTATGTCAGATTCGACGATTCTTCGTTTCAGAAGTGTATTTCTGTGCGGAATCGTTGTTTCGCGTGCTAGATCAGGGCATTTGCATGCAAATATGCGAAATTGGCAAAGAAACTCCGATTCTGCTAGCACGATCTCGATTTATTCGAGTTTATGTCAGATTCGACGATTCTTCGTTTCAGAAGTGTATTTCTGTGCGGAATCGCTGTTTTGCGTGCTAGATCAGTGGGTTTGCATGCAAATATGCGAAATTGGCACAGAAACTCCGATTCGGCAAGCACGATCACCATTTATTCGACCTTATGTCAGATTCGACGATTCTTCGTATCAGAAGTGTATTTCTGTGCGGAATCGCTGTTTCGCGTGGTAGATCAGTGAGTTTGCATGCAAATATGCGAAATTGGCACAGAAACTCCGATTCGGCAAGCACGATCACGATTTATTCGAACTTATGTCAGACTCGACGATTCTTCGTTTCAGAAGTGTATTTCTGTACGGTATCGCTGTTTCGCGTGGTAGATCAGTGAGTTTGCATGCAAATATGCGAAATTGGCACAGAAACTCCGATGCGGCAAGCACGATCACGATTTATTCGATCTTATGTTGGATTCGACGATTCTTCATTTCAGAAGAGTATTTCTGTGCGGAATCGCTGTTTTGCGTGCTAGATCAGTGGTTTGCATGCAAATATGCGAAATTGGCACAGAAACTCCGATTCTGCTAGCACGATCACGATTTATTCGAGCTTATGTCAGATTCGACGATTCTTCGTTTCAGAAGTGTATTTCTGTGCGGAATCGTTGTTTCGCGTGCTAGATCAGGGCATTTGCATGCAAATATGCGAAATTGGCAAAGAAACTCCGATTCTGCTAGCACGATCTCGATTTATTCGAGTTTATGTCAGATTCGACGATTCTTCGTTTCAGAAGTGTATTTCTGTGCGGAATCGCTGTTTTGCGTGCTAGATCAGTGGGTTTGCATGCAAATATGCGAAATTGGCACAGAAACTCCGATTCGGCAAGCACGATCACGATTTATTCGACCTTATGTCAGATTCGACGATTCTTCGTTTCAGAAGTGTATTTCTGTGCGGAATCGCTGTTTCGCGTGCTAGATCAGTGCATTTGCATGCAAATATGCGAAATTGGCACAGAAACTCCGATTCTGCTAGCACGATCACGATTTATTCGAGCTTATGTCAGATTCGACGATTCTTCGTTTCAGAAGTGTATTTCTGAGCGGAATCGCTGTTTCGCGTGCTACATCAGTGCATTTGCATGCAACGAAGCGAAATTGGCACAGAAACTCCGGTGCGGCACCACGATCACGATTTATTCGAGCTTATGTCAGATTCGACGATTCTTCGTTTCAGAAGTGTATTTCTGTGCGGAATCGCTGTTTCGCGTGCTACATCAGTGTATTTGCATGCAACGAAGCGAAATTGGCACAGAAACTCCGGTGCGGCACCGCGATCACGATTTATTCGAGCTTATGTCAGATTCGACGATTCTTCGTTTCAGAAGTGTATTTCTGTGCGGAATCGTTGTTTCGCGTGCTAGATCAGGGCATTTGCATGCAAATATGCGAAATTGGCAAAGAAACTCCGATTCTGCTAGCACGATCTCGATTTATTCGAGTTTATGTCAGATTCGACGATTCTTCGTTTCAGAAGTGTATTTCTGTGCGGAATCGCTGTTTTGCGTGCTAGATCAGTGGGTTTGCATGCAAATATGCGAAATTGGCACAGAAACTCCGATTCGGCAAGCACGATCACCATTTATTCGACCTTATGTCAGATTCGACGATTCTTCGTATCAGAAGTGTATTCTGTGCGGAATCGCTGTTTCGCGTGGTAGATCAGTGAGTTTGCATGCAAATATGCGAAATTGGCACAGAAACTCCGATTCGGCAAGCACGATCACGATTTATTCGAACTTATGTCAGACTCGACGATTCTTCGTTTCAGAAGTGTATTTCTGTACGGTATCGTTGTTTCGCGTGGTAGATCAGTGAGTTTGCATGCAAATATGCGAAATTGGCACAGAAACTCCGATTCGGCAAGCACGATCACCATTTATTCGACCTTATGTCAGATTCGACGATTCTTCGTTTCAGAAGTGTATTTCTGTGCGGAATCGCTGTTTCGCGTGCTAGATCAGTGCATTTGCATGCAAATATGCGAAATTGGCACAGAAACTCCGATTCTGCTAGCACGATCACGATTTATTCGAGCTTATGTCAGATTCGACGATTCTTCGTTTCAGAAGTGTATTTCTGAGCGGAATCGCTGTTTCGCGTGCTACATCAGTGCATTTGCATGCAACGAAGCGAAATTGGCACAGAAACTCCGGTGCGGCACCACGATCACGATTTATTCGAGCTTATGTCAGATTCGACGATTCTTCGTTTCAGAAGTGTATTTCTGTGCGGAATCGTTGTTTCGCGTGCTAGATCAGTGCATTTACATGGAACGAAGCGAAATTGGCACAGAAACTCCGATGCGGCAAGCACGACCACGAGTTATTCGATCTTATGTTGGATTCGACGATTCTTCATTTCAGAAGAGTATTTCTGTGCGGAATCGCTGTTTTGCGTGCTAGATCAGTGGGTTTGCAAGCAAATATGCGAAATTGGCACAGAAACTACGATTCGGCAAGCACGATCACCATTTATTCGACCTTATGTCAGATTCGACGATTCTTCGTATCAGAAGTGTATTTCTGTGCGGAATCGCTGTTTCGCGAGCTAGATCAGTGCATTTGCATGGAACGAAGCGAAATTGGCACAGAAACTCCGATGCGGCAAGCACGATCACGATTTATTCGATCTTATGTTGGATTCGACGATTCTTCATTTCAGAAGAGTATTTCTGTGCGGAATCGCTGTTTTGCGTGCTAGATCAGTGGGTTTGCATGCAAATATGCGAAATTGGCACAGAAACTCCGATTCGGCAAGCACGATCACCATTTATTCGACCTTATGTCAGATTCGACGATTCTTCGTTTCAGAAGTGTATTTCTGTGCGGAATCGCTGTTTCGCGTGCTAGATCAGTGCATTTGCATGCAAATATGCGAAATTGGCACAGAAACTCCGATTCTGCTAGCACGATCACGATTTATTCGAGCTTATTTCAGATTCGACGATTCTTTGTTTCAGAAGTGTATTTCTGTGCGGAATCGCTGTTTCGCGTGCTAGATCAGTGGGTTTGCATGCACATATGCGAAATTGGCACAGAAACGCCGATTCGGCAAGCACGAACACCATTTATTCGACCTTATGTCAGATACGACGATTCTTCGTTTCAGAAGTGTATTTCTGTGCGGAATCGCTGTTTCGCGTGCTAGATCAGTGCATTTGCATGCAAATATGCGAAATTGGCACAGAAACTCCGATTCTGCTAGCACGATCACGATTTATTCGAACTTATGTCAGACTCGACGATTCTTCGTTTCAGAAGTGTATTTCTGTACGGTATCGCTGTTTCGCGTGGTAGATCAGTGAGTTTGCATGCAAATATGCGAAATTGGCACAGAAACTCCGATTCGGCAAGCACGATCACGATTTATTCGAGCTTATGTCAGATTCGACGATTCTTCGTTTCCGAAGTGTATTTCTGTGCGGAATCGCTGTTTTGCGTGCTCGATCAGTGCATTTACATGCAACGAAGCGAAATTGGCACAGAAACTCCGATTCTGCTAGCACGATCACGATTTATTCGAGCTAATGTCAGACTCGACGATTCTTCGTTTCAGAAGTGTATTTCTGTACGGTATCGCTGTTTCGCGTGGTAGATCAGTGAGTTTGCATGCAAATATCCGAAATTGGCACAGAAACTCCGATTCGGCAAGCACGATCACGATTTATTCGAGCTTATGTCAGATTCGACGATTCTTCGTTACCGAAGTGTATTTCTGTGCGGGATCGCTGTTTCGCGTGCTAGATCAGTGCATTTGCATGCAACGAAGCGAAATTGGCACAGAAACTCCGGTGCGGCAAGCACGATCACGATTTACTCGAGATTATGTCAGATTCGACGATTCTTCGTTTCAGAAGTGTATTTCTGAGCGGAATCGCTGTTTCGCGTGCTACATCAGTGCATTTGCATGCAACGAAGCGAAATTGGCACAGAAACTCCGGTGCGGCACCGCGATCACGATTTATTCGAGCTTATGTCAGATTCGACGATTCTTCGTTTCAGAAGTGTATTTCTGTGCGGAATCGTTGTTTCGCGTGCTAGATCAGGGCATTTACATGGAACGAAGCGAAATTGGCACAGAAACTCCGATGCGGCAAGCACGATCACGATTTATTCGATCTTATGTTGGATTCGACGATTCTTCATTTCAGAAGAGTATTTCTGTGCGGAATCGCTGTTTTGCGTGCTAGATCAGTGGGTTTGCATGCAAATATGCGAAATTGGCACAGAAACTCCGATTCGGCAAGCACGATCACCATTTATTCGACCTTATGTCAGATTCGACGATTCTTCGTATCAGAAGTGTATTTCTGTGCGGAATCGCTGTTTCGCGTGGTAGATCAGTGAGTTTGCATGCAAATATGCGAAATTGGCACAGAAACTCCGATTCGGCAAGCACGATCACGATTTATTCGAACTTATGTCAGACTCGACGATTCTTCGTTTCAGAAGTGTATTTCTGTACGGTATCGCTGTTTCGCGTGGTAGATCAGTGAGTTTGCATGCAAATATGCGAAATTGGCACAGAAACTCCGATGCGGCAAGCACGATCACGATTTATTCGATCTTATGTTGGATTCGACGATTCTTCATTTCAGAAGAGTATTTCTGTGCGGAATCGCTGTTTTGCGTGCTAGATCAGTGGGTTTGCATGCAAATATGCGAAATTGGCACAGAAACTCCGATTCGGCAAGCACGATCACCATTTATTCGACCTTATGTCAGATTCGACGATTCTTCGTTTCAGAAGTGTATTTCTGTGCGGAATCGCTGTTTCGCGTGCTAGATCAGTGCATTTGCATGCAAATATGCGAAATTGGCACAGAAACTCCGATTCTGCTAGCACGATCACGATTTATTCGAGCTTATGTCAGATTCGACGATTCTTCGTTTCAGAAGTGTATTTCTGTGCGGAATCGCTGTTTCGCGTGCTAGACCAGTGCATTTGCATGCAAATATGCGAAATTGGCACAGAAACTCCGATTCTGCTAGCACGATCACGATTTATTCGAGCTTATGTCAGACTCGATGATTCTTCGTTTCAGAAGTGTATTTCTGTACGGTGTCGCTGTTTCGCGTGGTAGATCAGTGAGTTTGCATGCAAATATGCGAAATTGGCACAGAAACTCCGATTCGGCAAGCACGATCACCATTTATTCGACCTTATGTCAGATTCGACGATTCTTCGTTTCAGAAGTGTATTTCTGTGCGGAATCGCTGTTTCGCGTGCTAGATCATTGCATTTGCATGCAAATATGCGAAATTGGCACAGAAACTCCGATTCTGCTAGCACGATCACGATTTATTCGAGCTTATGTCAGACTCGATGATTCTTCGTTTCAGAAGTGTATTTCTGTACGGTGTCGCTGTTTCGCGTGGTAGATCAGTGAGTTTGCATGCAAATATGCGAAATTGGCACAGAAACTCCGATTCGGCAAGCACGATCACCATTTATTCGACCTTATGTCAGATTCGACGATTCTTCGTTTCAGAAGTGTATTTCTGTGCGGAATCGCTGTTTCGCGTGCTACATCAGTGCATTTGCATGCAACGAAGCGAAATTGGCACAGAAACTCCGGTGCGGCACCGCGATCACGATTTATTCGAGCTTATGTCAGATTCGACGATTCTTCGTTTCAGAAGTGTATTTCTGTGCGGAATCGTTGTTTCGCGTGCTAGATCAGGGCATTTACATGGAACGAAGCGAAATTGGCACAGAAACTCCGATGCGGCAAGCACGATCACGATTTATTCGATCTTATGTTGGATTCGACGATTCTTCATTTCAGAAGAGTATTTCTGTGCGGAATCGCTGTTTTGCGTGCTAGATCAGTGGGTTTGCATGCAAATATGCGAAATTGGCACAGAAACTCCGATTCGGCAAGCACGATCACCATTTATTCGACCTTATGTCAGATTCGACGATTCTTCGTATCAGAAGTGTATTTCTGTGCGGAATCGCTGTTTCGCGTGGTAGATCAGTGAGTTTGCATGCAAATATGCGAAATTGGCACAGAAACTCCGATTCGGCAAGCACGATCACGATTTATTCGAACTTATGTCAGACTCGACGATTCTTCGTTTCAGAAGTGTATTTCTGTACGGTATCGCTGTTTCGCGTGGTAGATCAGTGAGTTTGCATGCAAATATGCGAAATTGGCACAGAAACTCCGATGCGGCAAGCACGATCACGATTTATTCGATCTTATGTTGGATTCGACGATTCTTCATTTCAGAAGAGTATTTCTGTGCGGAATCGCTGTTTTGCGTGCTAGATCAGTGGGTTTGCATGCAAATATGCGAAATTGGCACAGAAACTCCGATTCGGCAAGCACGATCACCATTTATTCGACCTTATGTCAGATTCGACGATTCTTCGTTTCAGAAGTGTATTTCTGTGCGGAATCGCTGTTTCGCGTGCTAGATCAGTGCATTTGCATGCAAATATGCGAAATTGGCACAGAAACTCGATTCTGCTAGCACGATCACGATTTATTCGAGCTTATGTCAGACTCGACGATTCTTCGTTTCAGAAGTGTATTTCTGTACGGTATCGCTGTTTCGCGTGGTAGATCAGTGAGTTTGCATGCAAATATGCGAAATTGGCACAGAAACTCCGATTCGCAAGCACGATCACGATTTATTCGAGCTTATGTCAGATTCGACGATTCTTCGTTTCCGAAGTGTATTTCTGTGCGGAATCGCTGTTCGCGTGCTAGATCAGTGCATTTACATGCAACGAAGCGAAATTGGCACAGAAACTCCGATGCGGCAAGCACGATCACGATTTATTCGATCTTATGTTGGATTTCGACGATTCTTCATTTCAGAAGAGTATTTCTGTGCGGAATCGCTGTTTCGCGTGCAAGAGCAGTGGGTTTGCATGCAAATATGCGAAATTGGCACAGAAACTCCGATTCGGCAAGCACGATCACCATTTATTCGACCTATGTCAGATTCGACGATTCTTCGTTTCAGAAGTGTATTTCTGTGCGGAATCGCTGTTTCGCGTGCTAGATCAGTGCATTTGCATGCAACGAAGCGAAATTGGCACAGAAACTCCGGTGCGGCAAGCACGATCACGATTTATTCGAGCTTATGTCAGATTCGACGATTCTTTGTTTCAGAAGTGTATTTCTGTGCGGAATCGCTGTTTCGCGTGCTAGATCAGTGCATTTGCATGCAAATATGCGAAATTGGCACAGAAACTCCGATTCTGCTAGCACGATCACGATTTATTCGAGCTTATGTCAGATTCGACGATTCTTCGTTTCAGAAGTGTATTTCTGTGCGGAATCGCTGTTTCGCGTGCTAGACCAGTGCATTTGCATGCAAATATGCGAAATTGGCACAGAAACTCCGATTCTGCTAGCACGATCACGATTTATTCGAGCTTATGTCAGACTCGATGATTCTTCGTTTCAGAAGTGTATTTCTGTACGGTGTCGCTGTTTCGCGTGGTAGATCAGTGAGTTTGCATGCAAATATGCGAAATTGGCACAGAAAACTCCGATTCGGCAAGCACGATCACCATTTATTCGACCTTATGTCAGATTCGACGATTCTTCGTTTCAGAAGTGTATTTCTGTGCGGAATCGCTGTTTCGCGTGCTAGATCATTGCATTTGCATGCAAATATGCGAAATTGGCACAGAAACTCCGATTCTGCTAGCACGATCACGATTTATTCGAGCTTATGTCAGACTCGACGATTCTTCGTTTCCGAAGTGTATTTCTGTGCGGAATCGCTGTTTCGCGTGCTAGATCAGTGAGTTTGCATGCAAATATGCGAAATTGGCACAGAAACTCCGATTCGGCAAGCACGATCACAATTTATTCGTGCTTATGTCAGATTCGACGATTCTTCGTTTCCGAAGTATATTTCTGTGCGAAATCGTTGTTTCGCGTGCTAGATCAGTGCATTTACATGCAACGAAGCGAAATTGGCACAGAAACTCCGATGCGGCAAGCACGATCACGATTTATTCGATCTTATGTTGGATTCGACGATTCTTCATTTCAGAAGAGTATTTCTGTGCGGAATCGCTGTTTCGCGTGCAAGATCAGTGGGTTTGCATGCAAATATGCGAAATTGGCACAGAAACTCCGATTCGGCAAGCACGATCACCATTTATTCGACCTTATGTCAGATTCGACGATTCTTCGTTTCAGAAGTGTATTTCTGTGCGGAATCGCTGTTTCGCGTGCTAGATCAGTGCATTTGCATGCAACGAAGCGAAATTGGCACAGAAACTCCGGTGCGGCAAGCACGATCACGATTTATTCGAGCTTATGTCAGATTCGACGATTCTTTGTTTCAGAAGTGTATTTCTGTGCGGAATCGCTGTTTCGCGTGCTAGATCAGTGCATTTGCATGCAAATATGCGAAATGGCAAAGAAACTCCGATTCTGCTAGCACGATCTCGATTTATTCGAGTTTATGTCAGATTCGACGATTCTTCGTTTCAGAAGTGTATTTCTGTGCGGAATCGCTGTTTTGCGTGCTCGATCAGTGCATTTACATGCAACGAAGCGAAATTGGCACAGAAACTCCGATTCTGCTAGCACGATCACGATTTATTCGAGCTAATGTCAGACTCGACGATTCTTCGTTTCAGAAGTGTATTTCTGTACGGTATCGCTGTTTCGCGTGGTAGATCAGTGAGTTTGCATGCAAATATCCGAAATTGGCACAGAAACTCCGATTCGGCAAGCACGATCACGATTTATTCGAGCTTATGTCAGATTCGACGATTCTTCGTTTCAGAAGTGTATTTCTGTGCGGAATCGCTGTTTCGCGTGCTAGATCAGTGCATTTGCATGCAAATATGCGAAATTGGCACAGAAACTCCGATTCTGCTAGCACGATCACGATTTATTCGAGCTAATGTCAGACTCGACGATTCTTCGTTTCAGAAGTGTATTTCTGTACGGTATCGCTGTTTCGCGTGGTAGATCAGTGAGTTTGCATGCAAATATGCGAAATTGGCACAGAAACTCCGATTCGGCAAGCACGATCACGATTTATTCGAGCTTATGTCAGATTCGACGATTCTTCGTTTCCGAAGTGTATTTCTGTGCGGAATCGCTGTTTCGCGTGCTAGATCAGTGCATTTGCATGCAACGAAGCGAAATTGGCACAGAAACTCCGGTGCGGCAAGCACGATCACGATTTATTCGAGCTTATGTCAGATTCGACGATTCTTCGTTCCAGAAGTGTATTTCTGTGCGGAATCGCTGTTTCGCGTGCTAGATCAGTGAGTTTGCATGCAAATATGCGAAATTGGCACAGAAACTCCGATTCGGCAAGCACGATCACCATTTATTCGACCTTATGTCAGATTCGACGATTCTTCGTTTCAGAAGTGTATTTCTGTGCGGAATCGCTGTTTCGCGTGCTAGATCAGTGCATTTGCATGCAACGAAGCGAAATTGGCACAGAAACTCCGATTCTGCTAGCACGATCACGATTTATTCGAGCTTACGTCAGACTCGACGATTCTTCGTATCAGAAGTGTATTTCTGTGCGGAATCGTTGTTTCGCGTGCTAGATCAGTGCATTTACATGGAACGAAGCGAAATTGGCACAGAAACTCCGATGCGGCAAGCACGATCACGATTTATTCGATCTTATGTTGGATTCGACGATTCTTCATTTCAGAAGAGTATTTCTGTGCGGAATCGCTGTTTTGCGTGCTAGATCAGTGGGTTTGCATGCAAATATGCGAAATTGGCACAGAAACTCCGATTCGGCAAGCACGATCACCATTTATTCGACCTTATGTCAGATTCGACGATTCTTCGTTTCAGAAGTGTATTTCTGTGCGGAATCGTTGTTTCGCGTGCTAGACAGTGCATTTACATGGAACGAAGCGAAATTGGCACAGAAACTCCGATGCGGCAAGCACGATCACGATTTATTCGATCTTATGTTGGATTCGACGATTCTTCATTTCAGAAGAGTATTTCTGTGCGGAATCGCTGTTTTGCGTGCTAGATCAGTGGGTTTGCATGCAAATATGCGAAATTGGCACAGAAACTCCGATTCGGCAAGCACGATCACCATTTATTCGACCTTATGTCAGATTCGACGATTCTTCGTTTCAGAAGTGTATTTCTGTGCGGAATCGCTGTTTCGCGTGCTAGATCAGTGCATTTGCATGCAAATATGCGAAATTGGCACAGAAACTCCGATTCTGCTAGCACGATCACGATTTATTCGAGCTTATGTCAGACTCGACGATTCTTCGTTTCAGAAGTGTATTTCTGTACGGTATCGCTGTTTCGCGTGGTAGATCAGTGCATTTGCATGCAAATATGCGAAATTGGCACAGAAACTCCGATTCTGCTAGCACGATCACGATTTATTCGAGCTTATGTCAGACTCGACGATTCTTCGTTTCAGAAGTGTATTTCTGTACGGTATCGCTGTTTCGCGTGGTAGATCAGTGCATTTGCATGCAAATATGCGAAATTGGCACAGAAACTCCGATTCTGCTAGCACGATCACGATTTATTCGAGCTTATGTCAGACTCGACGATTCTTCGTTTCAGAAGTGTATTTCTGTACGGTGTCGCTGTTTCGCGTGGTAGATCAGTGAGTTTGCATGCAACGAAGCGAAATTGGCACAGAAACTCCGATTCGGCAAGCACGATCACGATTTATTCGAGCTTATGTCAGATTCGACGATTCTTCGTTTCAGAAGTGTATTTCTGTGCGGAATCGCTGTTTCGCGTGCTAGATCAGTGCATTTGCATGCAAATATGCGAAATTGGCACAGAAACTCCGATTCTGCTAGCACGATCACGATTTATTCGAGCTTATGTCAGACTCGACGATTCTTCGTTTCAGAAGTGTATTTCTGTACGGTGTCGCTGTTTCGCGTGGTAGATCAGTGAGTTTGCATGCAACGAAGCGAAATTGGCACAGAAACTCCGATTCGGCAAGCACGATCACGATTTATTCGAGCTTATGTCAGATTCGACGATTCTTCGATTCAGAAGTGTATTTCTGTGCGGAATCGCTGTTTTGCGTGCTCGATCAGTGCATTTACATGCAACGAAGCGAAATTGGCACAGAAACTCCGATGCGGCAAGCACGATCACGATTTATTCGAGCTTATGTCAGATTCGACGATTCTTCGTTTCAGAAGTGTATTTCTGTGCGGAATCGCTGTTTCGCGTGCTAGATCAGTGCATTTGCATGCAAATATGCGAAATTGGCACAGAAACTCCGATTCTGCTAGCACGATCACGATTTATTCGAGCTAATGTCAGACTCGACGATTCTTCGTTTCAGAAGTGTATTTCTGTACGGTATCGCTGTTTCGCGTGGTAGATCAGTGAGTTTGCATGCAAATATGCGAAATTGGCACAGAAACTCCGATTCGGCAAGCACGATCACGATTTATTCGAGCTTATGTCAGATTCGACGATTCTTCGTTTCCGAAGTGTATTTCTGTGCGGAATCGCTGTTTCGCGTGCTAGATCAGTGCATTTGCATGCAACGAAGCGAAATTGGCACAGAAACTCCGGTGCGGCAAGCACGATCACGATTTATTCGAGCTTATGTCAGATTCGACGATTCTTCGTTCCAGAAGTGTATTTCTGTGCGGAATCGCTGTTTCGCGTGCTAGATCAGTGAGTTTGCATGCAAATATGCGAAATTGGCACAGAAACTCCGATTCGGCAAGCACGATCACCATTTATTCGACCTAATGTCTGATTCGACGATTCTTCGTTTCAGAAGTGTATTTCTGTGCGGAATCGCTGTTTCGCGTGCTAGATCAGTGCATTTGCATGCAACGAAGCGAAATTGGCACAGAACTCCGATTCTGCTAGCACGATCACGATTTATTCGAGCTTATGTCAGACTCGACGATTCTTCGTATCAGAAGTGTATTTCTGTGCGGAATCGTTGTTTCGCGTGCTAGATCAGTGCATTTACATGGAACGAAGCGAAATTGGCACAGAAACTCCGATGCGGCAAGCACGATCACGATTTATTCGATCTTATGTTGGATTCGACGATTCTTCATTTCAGAAGAGTATTTCTGTGCGGAATCGCTATTTTGCGTGCTAGATCAGTGGTTTGCATGCAAATATGCGAAATTGGCACAGAAACTCCGATTCGGCAAGCACGATCACCATTTATTCGACCTTATGTCAGATTCGACGATTCTTCGTTTCAGAAGTGTATTTCTGTGCGGAATCGTTGTTTCGCGTGCTAGATCAGTGCATTTACATGGAACGAAGCGAAATTGGCACAGAAACTCCGATGCGGCAAGCACGATCACGATTTATTCGATCTTATGTTGGATTCGACGATTCTTCATTTCAGAAGAGTATTTCTGTGCGGAATCGCTGTTTTGCGTGCTAGATCAGTGGGTTTGCATGCAAATATGCGAAATTGGCACAGAAACTCCGATTCGGCAAGCACGATCACCATTTATTCGACCTTATGTCAGATTCGACGATTCTTCGTTTCAGAAGTGTATTTCTGTGCGGAATCGCTGTTTCGCGTGCTAGATCAGTGCATTTGCATGCAAATATGCGAAATTGGCACAGAAACTCCGATTCTGCTAGCACGATCACGATTTATTCGAGCTTATGTCAGACTCGACGATTCTTCGTTTCAGAAGTGTATTTCTGTACGGTATCGCTGTTTCGCGTGGTAGATCAGTGCATTTGCATGCAAATATGCGAAATTGGCACAGAAACTCCGATTCTGCTAGCACGATCACGATTTATTCGAGCTTATGTCAGACTCGACGATTCTTCGTTTCAGAAGTGTATTTCTGTACGGTGTCGCTGTTTCGCGTGGTAGATCAGTGAGTTTGCATGCAACGAAGCGAAATTGGCACAGAAACTCCGATTCGGCAAGCACGATCACGATTTATTCGAGCTTATGTCAGATTCGACGATTCTTCGTTTCAGAAGTGTATTTCTGTGCGGAATCGCTGTTTTGCGTGCTCGATCAGTGCATTTACATGCAACGAAGCGAAATTGGCACAGAAACTCCGATGCGGCAAGCACGATCACGATTTATTCGAGCTTATGTCAGATTCGACGATTCTTCGTTTCAGAAGTGTATTTCTGTGCGGAATCGCTGTTTCGCGTGCTAGATCAGTGCATTTGCATGCAAATATGCGAAATTGGCACAGAAACTCCGATTCTGCTAGCACGATCACGATTTATTCGAGCTTATGTCAGACTCGACGATTCTTCGTTTCAGAAGTGTATTTCTGTACGGTGTCGCTGTTTCGCGTGGTAGATCAGTGAGTTTGCATGCAACGAAGCGAAATTGGCACAGAAACTCCGATTCGGCAAGCACGATCACGATTTATTCGAGCTTATGTCAGATTCGACGATTCTTAGATTCAGAAGTGTATTTCTGTGCGGAATCGCTGTTTTGCGTGCTCGATCAGTGCATTTACATGCAACGAAGCGAAATTGGCACAGAAACTCCGATGCGGCAAGCACGATCACGATTTATTCGAGCTTATGTCAGATTCGACGATTCTTCGTTTCAGAAGTGTATTTCTGTGCGGAATCGCTGTTTCGCGTGCTAGATCAGTGCATTTGCATGCAAATATGCGAAATTGGCACAGAAACTCCGATTCTGCTAGCACGATCACGATTTATTCGAGCTAATGTCAGACTCGACGATTCTTCGTTTCAGAAGTGTATTTCTGTACGGTATCGCTGTTTCGCGTGGTAGATCAGTGAGTTTGCATGCAAATATGCGAAATTGGCACAGAAACTCCGATTCGGCAAGCACGATCACGATTTATTCGAGCTTATGTCAGATTCGACGATTCTTCGTTTCCGAAGTGTATTTCTGTGCGGAATCGCTGTTTCGCGTGCTAGATCAGTGCATTTGCATGCAACGAAGCGAAATTGGCACAGAAACTCCGGTGCGGCAAGCACGATCACGATTTATTCGAGCTTATGTCAGATTCGACGATTCTTCGTTCCAGAAGTGTATTTCTGTGCGGAATCGCTGTTTCGCGTGCTAGATCAGTGAGTTTGCATGCAAATATGCGAAATTGGCACAGAAACTCCGATTCGGCAAGCACGATCACCATTTATTCGACCTAATGTCTGATTCGACGATTCTTCGTTTCAGAAGTGTATTTCTGTGCGGAATCGCTGTTTCGCGTGCTAGATCAGTGCATTTGCATGCAACGAAGCGAAATTGGCACAGAAACTCCGATTCTGCTAGCACGATCACGATTTATTCGAGCTTATGTCAGACTCGACGATTCTTCGTATCAGAAGTGTATTTCTGTGCGGAATCGTTGTTTCGCGTGCTAGATCAGTGCATTTACATGGAACGAAGCGAAATTGGCACAGAAACTCCGATGCGGCAAGCACGATCACGATTTATTCGATCTTATGTTGGATTCGACGATTCTTCATTTCAGAAGAGTATTTCTGTGCGGAATCGCTGTTTTGCGTGCTAGATCAGTGGGTTTGCATGCAAATATGCGAAATTGGCACAGAAACTCCGATTTGGCAAGCACGATCACCATTTATTCGACCTTATGTCAGATTCGACGATTCTTCGTTTCAGAAGTGTATTTCTGTGCGGAATCGTTGTTTCGCGTGCTAGATCAGTGCATTTACATGGAACGAAGCGAAATTGGCACAGAAACTCCGATGCGGCAAGCACGATCACGATTTATTCGATCTTATGTTGGATTCGACGATTCTTCATTTCAGAAGAGTATTTCTGTGCGGAATCGCTGTTTTGCGTGCTAGATCAGTGGGTTTGCATGCAAATATGCGAAATTGGCACAGAAACTCCGATTCGGCAAGCACGATCACCATTTATTCGACCTTATGTCAGATTCGACGATTCTTCGTTTCAGAAGTGTATTTCTGTACGGTATCGCTGTTTCGCGTGCTAGACAGTGCATTTACATGGAACGAAGCGAAATTGGCACAGAAACTCCGATGCGGCAAGCACGATCACGATTTATTCGATCTTATGTTGGATTCGACGATTCTTCATTTCAGAAGAGTATTTCTGTGCGGAATCGCTGTTTTGCGTGCTAGATCAGTGGGTTTGCATGCAAATATGCGAAATTGGCACAGAAACTCCGATTCGGCAAGCACGATCACCATTTATTCGACCTTATGTCAGATTCGACGATTCTTCGTTTCAGAAGTGTATTTCTGTGCGGAATCGTTGTTTCGCGTGCTAGACAGTGCATTTACATGGAACGAAGCGAAATTGGCACAGAAACTCCGATGCGGCAAGCACGATCACGATTTATTCGATCTTATGTTGGATTCGACGATTCTTCATTTCAGAAGAGTATTTCTGTGCGGAATCGCTGTTTTGCGTGCTAGACCAGTGGGTTTGCATGCAAATATGCGAAATTGGCACAGAAACTCCGATTCGGCAAGCACGATCACCATTTATTCGACCTTATGTCAGATTCGACGATTCTTCGTTTCAGAAGTGTATTTCTGTGCGGAATCGCTGTTTCGCGTGCTAGATCAGTGCATTTGCATGCAAATATGCGAAATTGGCACAGAAACTCCGATTCTGCTAGCACGATCACGATTTATTCGAGCTTATGTCAGACTCGACGATTCTTCGTTTCAGAAGTGTATTTCTGTACGGTATCGCTGTTTCGCGTGGTAGATCAGTGCATTTGCATGCAAATATGCGAAATTGGCACAGAAACTCCGATTCTGCTAGCACGATCACGATTTATTCGAGCTTATGTCAGACTCGACGATTCTTCGTTTCAGAAGTGTATTTCTGTACGGTGTCGCTGTTTCGCGTGGTAGATCAGTGAGTTTGCATGCAACGAAGCGAAATTGGCACAGAAACTCCGATTCGGCAAGCACGATCACGATTTATTCGAGCTTATGTCAGATTCGACGATTCTTCGTTTCAGAAGTGTATTTCTGTGCGGAATCGCTGTTTTGCGTGCTCGATCAGTGCATTTACATGCAACGAAGCGAAATTGGCACAGAAACTCCGATGCGGCAAGCACGATCACGATTTATTCGAGCTTATGTCAGATTCGACGATTCTTCGTTTCAGAAGTGTATTTCTGTGCGGAATCGCTGTTTCGCGTGCTAGATCAGTGCATTTGCATGCAAATATGCGAAATTGGCACAGAAACTCCGATTCTGCTAGCACGATCACGATTTATTCGAGCTTATGTCAGACTCGACGATTCTTCGTTTCAGAAGTGTATTTCTGTACGGTGTCGCTGTTTCGCGTGGTAGATCAGTGAGTTTGCATGCAACGAAGCGAAATTGGCACAGAAACTCCGATTCGGCAAGCACGATCACGATTTATTCGAGCTTATGTCAGATTCGACGATTCTTCGATTCAGAAGTGTATTTCTGTGCGGAATCGCTGTTTTGCGTGCTCGATCAGTGCATTTACATGCAACGAAGCGAAATTGGCACAGAAACTCCGATGCGGCAAGCACGATCACGATTTATTCGAGCTTATGTCAGATTCGACGATTCTTCGTTTCAGAAGTGTATTTCTGTGCGGAATCGCTGTTTCGCGTGCTAGATCAGTGCATTTGCATGCAAATATGCGAAATTGGCACAGAAACTCCGATTCTGCTAGCACGATCACGATTTATTCGATCTTATGTTGGATTCGACGATTCTTCATTTCAGAAGAGTATTTCTGTGCGGAATCGCTGTTTTGCGTGCTAGATCAGTGGGTTTGCATGCAAATATGCGAAATTGGCACAGAAACTCCGATTCGGCAAGCACGATCACCATTTATTCGACCTTATGTCAGATTCGACGATTCTTCGTTTCAGAAGTGTATTTCTGTGCGGAATCGCTGTTTCGCGTGCTAGATCAGTGCATTTGCATGCAAATATGCGAAATTGGCACAGAAACTCCGATTCTGCTAGCACGATCACGATTTATTCGAGCTTATGTCAGACTCGACGATTCTTCGTTCCAGAAGTGTATTTCTGTGCGGAATCGCTGTTTCGCGTGCTAGATCAGTGAGTTTGCATGCAAATATGCGAAATTGGCACAGAAACTCCGATTCGGCAAGCACGATCACCATTTATTCGACCTAATGTCTGATTCGACGATTCTTCGTTTCAGAAGTGTATTTCTGTGCGGAATCGCTGTTTCGCGTGCTAGATCAGTGCATTTGCATGCAACGAAGCGAAATTGGCACAGAAACTCCGATTCTGCTAGCACGATCACGATTTATTCGAGCTTATGTCAGACTCGACGATTCTTCGTATCAGAAGTGTATTTCTGTGCGGAATCGTTGTTTCGCGTGCTAGATCAGTGCATTTACATGGAACGAAGCGAAATTGGCACAGAAACTCCGATGCGGCAAGCACGATCACGATTTATTCGATCTTATGTTGGATTCGACGATTCTTCATTTCAGAAGAGTATTTCTGTGCGGAATCGCTGTTTTGCGTGCTAGATCAGTGGGTTTGCATGCAAATATGCGAAATTGGCACAGAAACTCCGATTCGGCAAGCACGATCACCATTTATTCGACCTTATGTCAGATTCGACGATTCTTCGTTTCAGAAGTGTATTTCTGTGCGGAATCGTTGTTTCGCGTGCTAGATCAGTGCATTTACATGGAACGAAGCGAAATTGGCACAGAAACTCCGATGCGGCAAGCACGATCACGATTTATTCGATCTTATGTTGGATTCGACGATTCTTCATTTCAGAAGTGTATTTCTGTGCGGAATCGCTGTTTTGCGTGCTAGATCAGTGGGTTTGCATGCAAATATGCGAAATTGGCACAGAAACTCCGATTCGGCAAGCACGATCACCATTTATTCGACCTTATGTCAGATTCGACGATTCTTCGTTTCAGAAGTGTATTTCTGTGCGGAATCGCTGTTTCGCGTGCTAGATCAGTGCATTTGCATGCAAATATGCGAAATTGGCACAGAAACTCCGATTCTGCTAGCACGATCACGATTTATTCGAGCTTATGTCAGACTCGACGATTCTTCGTTTCAGAAGTGTATTTCTGTACGGTATCGCTGTTACGCGTGGTAGATCAGTGGGTTTGCATGCAAATATGCGAAATTGGCACAGAAACTCCGATTCGGCAAACACGATCACGATTTATTCGAGCTTATGTCAGATTCGACGATTCTTCGTTTCAGAAGAGTATTTCTGTGCGGAATCGCTGTTTTGCGTGCTAGATCAGTGGGTTTGCATGCAAATATGCGAAATTGGCACAGAAACTCCGATTCGGCAAGCACGATCACCATTTATTCGACCTTATGTCAGATTCGACGATTCTTCGTTTCAGAAGTGTATTTCTGTGCGGAATCGCTGTTTTGCGTGCTCGATCAGTGCATTTACATGCAACGAAGCGAAATTGGCACAGAAACTCCGATTCGGCAAGCACGATCACGATTTATTCGAGCTTATGTCAGATTCGACGATTCTTCGTTTCAGAAGTGTATTTCTGTGCGGAATCGCTGTTTTGCGTGCTCGATCAGTGCATTTACATGCAACGAAGCGAAATTGGCACAGAAACTCCGATGCGGCAAGCACGATCACGATTTATTCGATCTTATGTTGGATTCGACGATTCTTCATTTCAGAAGAGTATTTCTGTGCGGAATCGCTGTTTTGCGTGCTAGATCAGTGGGTTTGCATGCAAATATGCGAAATTGGCACAGAAACTCCGATTCGGCAAGCACGATCACGATTTATTCGATCTTATGTTGGATTCGACGATTCTTCATTTCAGAAGAGTATTTCTGTGCGGAATCGCTGTTTTGCGTGCTAGATCAGTGGGTTTGCATGCAAATATGCGAAATTGGCACAGAAACTCCGATTCGGCAAGCACGATCACCATTTATTCGACCTTATGTCAGATTCGACGATTCTTCGTTTCAGAAGTGTATTTCTGTGCGGAATCGTTGTTTCGCGTGCTAGATCAGTGCATTTACATGGAACGAAGCGAAATTGGCACAGAAACTCCGATGCGGCAAGCACGATCACGATTTATTCGATCTTATGTTGGATTCGACGATTCTTCATTTCAGAAGAGTATTTCTGTGCGGAATCGCTGTTTTGCGTGCTAGATCAGTGGGTTTGCATGCAAATATGCGAAATTGGCACAGAAACTCCGATTCGGCAAGCACGATCACCATTTATTCGACCTTATGTCAGATTCGACGATTCTTCGTTTCAGAAGTGTATTTCTGTGCGGAATCGCTGTTTCGCGTGCTAGATCAGTGCATTTGCATGCAAATATGGGAAATTGGCACAGAAACTCCGATTCTGCTAGCACGATCACGATTTATTCGAGCTTATGTCAGACTCGACGATTCTTCGTTTCAGAAGTGTATTTCTGTACGGTATCGCTGTTTCGCGTGGTAGATCAGTGCATTTGCATGCAAATATGCGAAATTGGCACAGAAACTCCGATTCTGCTAGCACGATCACGATTTATTCGAGCTTATGTCAGACTCGACGATTCTTCGTTTCAGAAGTGTATTTCTGTACGGTGTCGCTGTTTCGCGTGGTAGATCAGTGAGTTTGCATGCAACGAAGCGAAATTGGCACAGAAACTCCGATTCGGCAAGCACGATCACGATTTATTCGAGCTTATGTCAGATTCGACGATTCTTCGTTTCAGAAGTGTATTTCTGTGCGGAATCGCTGTTTTGCGTGCTCGATCAGTGCATTTACATGCAACGAAGCGAAATTGGCACAGAAACTCCGATGCGGCAAGCACGATCACGATTTATTCGAGCTTATGTCAGATTCGACGATTCTTCGTTTCAGAAGTGTATTTCTGTGCGGAATCGCTGTTTCGCGTGCTAGATCAGTGCATTTGCATGCAAATATGCGAAATTGGCACAGAAACTCCGATTCTGCTAGCACGATCACGATTTATTCGAGCTTATGTCAGACTCGACGATTCTTCGTTTCAGAAGTGTATTTCTGTACGGTGTCGCTGTTTCGCGTGGTAGATCAGTGAGTTTGCATGCAACGAAGCGAAATTGGCACAGAAACTCCGATTCGGCAAGCACGATCACGATTTATTCGAGCTTATGTCAGATTCGACGATTCTTAGATTCAGAAGTGTATTTCTGTGCGGAATCGCTGTTTTGCGTGCTCGATCAGTGCATTTACATGCAACGAAGCGAAATTGGCACAGAAACTCCGATGCGGCAAGCACGATCACGATTTATTCGAGCTTATGTCAGATTCGACGATTCTTCGTTTCAGAAGTGTATTTCTGTGCGGAATCGCTGTTTCGCGTGCTAGATCAGTGCATTTGCATGCAAATATGCGAAATTGGCACAGAAACTCCGATTCTGCTAGCACGATCACGATTTATTCGAGCTAATGTCAGACTCGACGATTCTTCGTTTCAGAAGTGTATTTCTGTACGGTATCGCTGTTTCGCGTGGTAGATCAGTGAGTTTGCATGCAAATATGCGAAATTGGCACAGAAACTCCGATTCGGCAAGCACGATCACGATTTATTCGAGCTTATGTCAGATTCGACGATTCTTCGTTTCCGAAGTGTATTTCTGTGCGGAATCGCTGTTTCGCGTGCTAGATCAGTGCATTTGCATGCAACGAAGCGAAATTGGCACAGAAACTCCGGTGCGGCAAGCACGATCACGATTTATTCGAGCTTATGTCAGATTCGACGATTCTTCGTTCCAGAAGTGTATTTCTGTGCGGAATCGCTGTTTCGCGTGCTAGATCAGTGAGTTTGCATGCAAATATGCGAAATTGGCACAGAAACTCCGATTCGGCAAGCACGATCACCATTTATTCGACCTAATGTCTGATTCGACGATTCTTCGTTTCAGAAGGGTATTTCTGTGCGGAATCGCTGTTTCGCGTGCTAGATCAGTGCATTTGCATGCAACGAAGCGAAATTGGCACAGAAACTCCGATTCTGCTAGCACGATCACGATTTATTCGAGCTTATGTCAGACTCGACGATTCTTCGTATCAGAAGTGTATTTCTGTGCGGAATCGTTGTTTCGCGTGCTAGATCAGTGCATTTACATGGAACGAAGCGAAATTGGCACAGAAACTCCGATGCGGCAAGCACGATCACGATTTATTCGATCTTATGTTGGATTCGACGATTCTTCATTTCAGAAGAGTATTTCTGTGCGGAATCGCTGTTTTGCGTGCTAGATCAGTGGGTTTGCATGCAAATATGCGACATTGGCACAGAAACTCCGATTCGGCAAGCACGATCACCATTTATTCGACCTTATGTCAGATTCGACGATTCTTCGTTTCAGAAGTGTATTTCTGTACGGTATCGCTGTTTCGCGTGCTAGACAGTGCATTTACATGGAACGAAGCGAAATTGGCACAGAAACTCCGATGCGGCAAGCACGATCACGATTTATTCGATCTTATGTTGGATTCGACGATTCTTCATTTCAGAAGAGTATTTCTGTGCGGAATCGCTGTTTTGCGTGCTAGATCAGTGGGTTTGCATGCAAATATGCGAAATTGGCACAGAAACTCCGATTCGGCAAGCACGATCACCATTTATTCGACCTTATGTCAGATTCGACGATTCTTCGTTTCAGAAGTGTATTTCTGTGCGGAATCGTTGTTTCGCGTGCTAGACAGTGCATTTACATGGAACGAAGCGAAATTGGCACAGAAACTCCGATGCGGCAAGCACGATCACGATTTATTCGATCTTATGTTGGATTCGACGATTCTTCATTTCAGAAGAGTATTTCTGTGCGGAATCGCTGTTTTGCGTGCTAGATCAGTGGGTTTGCATGCAAATATGCGAAATTGGCACAGAAACTCCGATTCGGCAAGCACGATCACCATTTATTCGACCTTATGTCAGATTCGACGATTCTTCGTTTCAGAAGTGTATTTCTGTGCGGAATCGCTGTTTCGCGTGCTAGATCAGTGCATTTGCATGCAAATATGCGAAATTGGCACAGAAACTCCGATTCTGCTAGCACGATCACGATTTATTCGAGCTTATGTCAGACTCGACGATTCTTCGTTTCAGAAGTGTATTTCTGTACGGTATCGCTGTTTCGCGTGGTAGATCAGTGCATTTGCATGCAAATATGCGAAATTGGCACAGAAACTCCGATTCTGCTAGCACGATCACGATTTATTCGAGCTTATGTCAGACTCGACGATTCTTCGTTTCAGAAGTGTATTTCTGTACGGTGTCGCTGTTTCGCGTGGTAGATCAGTGAGTTTGCATGCAACGAAGCGAAATTGGCACAGAAACTCCGATTCGGCAAGCACGATCACGATTTATTCGAGCTTATGTCAGATTCGACGATTCTTCGTTTCAGAAGTGTATTTCTGTGCGGAATCGCTGTTTTGCGTGCTCGATCAGTGCATTTACATGCAACGAAGCGAAATTGGCACAGAAACTCCGATGCGGCAAGCACGATCACGATTTATTCGAGCTTATGTCAGATTCGACGATTCTTCGTTTCAGAAGTGTATTTCTGTGCGGAATCGCTGTTTCGCGTGCTAGATCAGTGCATTTGCATGCAAATATGCGAAATTGGCACAGAAACTCCGATTCTGCTAGCACGATCACGATTTATTCGAGCTTATGTCAGACTCGACGATTCTTCGTTTCAGAAGTGTATTTCTGTACGGTGTCGCTGTTTCGCGTGGTAGATCAGTGAGTTTGCATGCAACGAAGCGAAATTGGCACAGAAACTCCGATTCGGCAAGCACGATCACGATTTATTCGATCTTATGTTGGATTCGACGATTCTTCATTTCAGAAGAGTATTTCTGTGCGGAATCGCTGTTTTGCGTGCTAGATCAGTGGGTTTGCATGCAAATATGCGAAATTGGCACAGAAACTCCGATTCGGCAAGCACGATCACCATTTATTCGACCTTATGTCAGATTCGACGATTCTTCGTTTCAGAAGTGTATTTCTGTGCGGAATCGCTGTTTCGCGTGCTAGATCAGTGCATTTGCATGCAAATATGCGAAATTGGCACAGAAACTCCGATTCTGCTAGCACGATCACGATTTATTCGAGCTTATGTCAGACTCGACGATTCTTCGTTCCAGAAGTGTATTTCTGTGCGGAATCGCTGTTTCGCGTGCTAGATCAGTGAGTTTGCATGCAAATATGCGAAATTGGCACAGAAACTCCGATTCGGCAAGCACGATCACCATTTATTCGACCTAATGTCTGATTCGACGATTCTTCGTTTCAGAAGTGTATTTCTGTGCGGAATCGCTGTTTCGCGTGCTAGATCAGTGCATTTGCATGCAACGAAGCGAAATTGGCACAGAAACTCCGATTCTGCTAGCACGATCACGATTTATTCGAGCTTATGTCAGACTCGACGATTCTTCGTATCAGAAGTGTATTTCTGTGCGGAATCGTTGTTTCGCGTGCTAGATCAGTGCATTTACATGGAACGAAGCGAAATTGGCACAGAAACTCCGATGCGGCAAGCACGATCACGATTTATTCGATCTTATGTTGGATTCGACGATTCTTCATTTCAGAAGAGTATTTCTGTGCGGAATCGCTGTTTTGCGTGCTAGATCAGTGGGTTTGCATGCAAATATGCGAAATTGGCACAGAAACTCCGATTCGGCAAGCACGATCACCATTTATTCGACCTTATGTCAGATTCGACGATTCTTCGTTTCAGAAGTGTATTTCTGTGCGGAATCGTTGTTTCGCGTGCTAGATCAGTGCATTTACATGGAACGAAGCGAAATTGGCACAGAAACTCCGATGCGGCAAGCACGATCACGATTTATTCGATCTTATGTTGGATTCGACGATTCTTCATTTCAGAAGTGTATTTCTGTGCGGAATCGCTGTTTTGCGTGC
>NW_027471133.1:0-28795 GCF_051020765.1 Lasioglossum baleicum
TCCATGCGAGATTAATTGGATACAAATTTTAGGAACTTTTCGAATTTCGTCTTTAGTGTAGTTTGGAATAGTGATATTTGACTGGAGAAACTCGTGACAAAGGGTTATGGGAGCGGATGCGTTGTTTGTCTAGGGTGATTCTGGTTCTCCAAATGTAACTATCAAAAAATATACGTTATCTGATCCATTCGAGATTAATTGGATACAAATTTTAGGAACTTTTTGAATTTCGTCTTTAGTGTAGTTTAGAATCGTGATATTTGACAGGAGAAACTCGTGACAAAGGGTTGTGAGAAAGTAGACGATGAAAGGGGTTTTAGCGTGCTTCTTTTATGAGGTTTATAGAGAGGTGTAATTTTCCTTTGCTGTTTTATATTTCGCGTGATTTATGAACCCTCGTGCATTAGACGGTAGTTACATATTTGCTCTTGCATGAAGCGTTTAATGTACATTTTTGATAACGTATATAGTGTATACGTAGATTCGTTTATCGTCTTTTCTGGTTCCACGAGCAATTTGAAGTTCGGAAATCTATCGGTTGATCAAAAAATTAAATTTTAGGAATTAACACCTTTAGGATTGTTTTGTAGTAAAATAATTCCAGGAATGGAAATTTTTATTTAAAAAGGAAAGAGACATCGATACGTTTAGAATCACCCTGTATACTTGATCTTGATCCCGCCAATTCGTATCAATTGAACCAGTAATGAAAGTTTTTCCAATTGCAGCGGAATCTTTTCCTATTAAATTTTATTACTTCTCTTTTATTACGTGCTGAACACGAACTACCAACGAAATTTCAATTCGTTGTTGTAGCAGCAACGCGTTGAATCGATTCGCACAAAGAATGTTTACGAGTACTTGGATCTTTTATGGGGAATGGATCTTTTATTCACAAGATCAATGATAAAAATTAAGTTCGTTATTGAAAATATATTAATTTTTATAGTTTCCAAGAAACGTACAGTGTTAGAGTTTATTGCAGAACGATAGAAATCGTATCGATCATCTGAAAGTAAGGCAAAGCATCTCCAAGTTCTTAGTCATACAGATGAAGCATAGTACACATAAATTTTGTTTCACTTAGTCTTCTTTTAAAATTCATTATCTCTTCTCGCGGCTCTACTCTACTCTGTGTGTTCTTTTATTAGTACTTTAATACTCTAATAATTCATAATATCCGAAGTGGTATTATCTCTATAACGTTCTTCGATCTTCTAAATATAATTCACAGGTATAAAATTGTAAAATAATTTCATTCCATCAAATTGACTTCGTAATTAAATTTGTATGTTCTATTAGCGTTTTAATAGTATTCGAAGTAATATGTCTGTTCTATTTCATTTAACTTTTTAAATAAGATTCGTGACTAAATAATTTCGTAATTAAATTCTTAATTACACACTAATTATAGTAAAATATATCTACAATTTTTGTTCGATCTACATCTCCAATTTTCTTTCAGCATATCTAATTCAACATAATGATCGTGAAATAATTATATTCTCTTTAACTGAACATCATCAAATATTCTTCAGTTCTAATGATACACTAATTACTATTCAAAGTAACATATACAATGGACGAAGAAAGTATTCGTATAATGATTAATAATCTCTATTCGTTTCTTTCTTAATTTTCATTCGTATTTATACGAACGATACGAATATTTTTTTATTTGATATTATTATTTTACATATCTGAAAAATGTCTAAAAAGTATTATTTAAATTCTTGCACTGTAATGACTAATTTAACCATAAATTTTTCATACCAAACAATGCAAAAATGATACTTTACAAATACGAATAAAATTTATAAAAATTACGAAAACATCGATAATTTTATTTTAGACGATACTTGATTAAAATTAAATTCCTTAATTTATAACTTGTAAATTAATCATGAATCGTAGTTCAAGGTTAAATAAGCATTATGATTAAATATTTTATCCACAATTAATCACTGTATGAATGCTTTCTATATCCAATATATTCGCAAATTACTCCTCTCTCCTAAATCAACTCTACAATTAAATCCTCGGGTTCTCTAAACCAGCGCCACACTAATTAATCGACACGGAGTAATAAATAACGCAAAGTGACATAATCGATATCACACGTACGCGCATAGTTGACAGACTTATCCGCGTATCACGTGCAGCCTTAATCGCGTGAAGACAAATAAGAATCCCTTGGTAGCTCGCCCTGGGCGAATAAATTAAATTAATCTAAAAGAATTTCTCTGGGAATAGAAACCATAAAGGAACATGATCCGATCTGCAACGTGATAGCTTTCTCCAATATCCTCCTTTTCCCCAGCCTCGAAGATTCACGTCCGTTCTTAATCATCCTGATAAAGTATCCCAACTTGTTTAACTATCGACGACTGAAATAAATATCCCTGGAATCTTCCGGTGTTTTATCCTTTTCCCAAGGAACAATCGCGCGATGTCGAAACGCCGGTTACGGAAAAATGATCGCGTGATTTTCCGAAATTCTTCTTCCTCTTTGAACCCCGCGAATCGCGGAGAGGAACGAGATGAGGCCAGAAGGTACATCGATGTGTTTATCAAGAGACGTGCGAGTGGCTGATTTATCGTATCGTCCGAAAATAATCGGTCGTTGCGAAAAGAGTCACGTAGTGGCCGAAGGAAATGGTCTGAAGGTACGCAACCAACGAGGTACCTGAATATGGATGGATTCAGACTTCCTTTCGGTACAACGCCTTAATTGTACGGGGCTTTAAACAGAGGCTTTAAAAATAGCGTCGTTCTTCCGTCACTTCTCGTTCATTTGTTTTTCTAATACAACATTATTTATGCGTTATCATGTACCAACAATGATCGCCTTTGTAATTATAGCGCGTCGTTCATGGCGAACAGTCCTGGCGATTAATCTGTAATGCGCATCCGGATCGTCGATTATATTTGCGTTAATATTATATTCTATTTGTAGAGATAATTGGATAATGTGTAGATAATTACCATTCAATGGCGGAGTGGAAAGAAGGTTAAACATGGCCGGTTGAATCTGTAGAGAAATTTGAAGGATATGAATAAACGATCGAGACGAAGGTTGCAGGATTTTACCTTGATATTCGCCTAACCTTAACATGATCCTCAGAAACCCTGTTGAAATTTCTTTACGGAATTTTGTAGTCTTTGTTATATTCTTGTAGTTGATATCTGATATTGGTAACTATACTTAACGATACTTATATGATGCTACTCTTACCTGAATCAATATTTTGTATTTTTCATAATTTTCAGGGTATTTGACTGATGGCGATTAAATTGGATATAGTGTGTGTAATTATGGCGATAGCTTAGTAATAATGTCAGTAATCATTTTTCTGGGAACACAGAATTATATAATTGCAGTCATTAGGCAGGAAATAAGTCTAGAATTTGAAAATTTAATAAGTTTAGGGTTGTTCCAGGGTTAGGCCATTTATTGCTAACAAGCTTAGAATTTTAATTTAGTTCTTTAATTACCTCCTTCTACCATTTTACTATCGCCAAAATTTTTCTGATTACACGAACAATTAATATTAAACTTACTATAGTTGAAACTGTCGATTAAAAATTCTCCGTTTCCTGTTATTATTTCAATTATTTGACAGCTCAGCCTATTTATAATATACTCTTATATACAACATGAATTTTTGGATATTTCTTTTCTCGTTTCATTTATTTTAAAATTCATGCCAGTTCAATTATACCATTTTACCAGTCCAGATAGGTTCAGTGTAAAAAAATCAGGATACTCTTACATACATCATGAATTTTTCGATATTTCTTTTCACGTGTCATTCATTTTAAAATTCCTGGCAGTTCAATTATACCATTTTACCAGTCCAGTGTAAAAAAATCAGGAACTTCTCGCAAATCATTGTCAATATTATCCAGAAACGAAAGAACCTCGCGAAAATCGGGATCGTACGGCATTGATCGACACACGATCGCCTTCTTCGGCCAAATATCTCGAATTACTCTTCCAGAAGTCAGATTACTCGTACTTTTAGGTCCGTCTGATTTTACGACCTCAATATACGAGCCGGTCGTGCCTAGTATAGAGTTTCCTCGAGGATGAGGCAAGTGCAAGGAATAAATTTTGTACGAGTGGAAACCCCGTGTTCATTGGCATGCGCGTGTTGTCTCGATCGGTTCCTTTGAGCAGATCCACGAAGTGGCTGCTCTCTTTATGGCTATTGGACAGTTCGATTAGAAATTCGAAAATCGTTCACGAACGATCGGAATGTCATCGTCGCGGCGACGATTATTCCCGGTTTCGACGAAATGTGACGAACGACCGCGAGGTTTTTATGTAATTTGATTGTAACACGGATGACTGGTTGATTGATTGGTTGATTGATTGGTTAATTGAGATACGGTTATTCGGAAGAAACCGATGACTTAGCTCATAGGAGGCGTTCGCGTGTCTGTCCGTCATGTCGAGTCTCGTGAGGTTTCGTTAATATGCAGATCGTATTAATTTTCGTGACCACTGTCAATTATGGCGGAAGGGGCATCGATTATTCCACAGGGAGCCGGAAATTGGCTCGGTTGCGCGAATCAATTTCTCGTGAATATGTAGAACAAATTGCTTTCCGTACACTTGCGTATCGATGCGCGTTAAGTGACCACTCTTCGAAACGTAATAACGAATTCCTGATATCGCGTGTACCGAGTCCACCGTGTTTCGTGTCATGTCTGATGGATATCGTGTTAGCTGAACGGAAAATAAAATAGGATATGCACGAGATTAGGGTGTATCTAGACACAACGAACGAAATTTCGCTTAATTTCGTAGATTGGTAATTTTATTAACGTCGGGTATGAAACGCAGGGAAGAAATTTACTGTGTTAGTTTCGCGTCTTATAATTGCGTTTATACTCCAAGCTTCCTGTTTCAACTGTCGTTTATTATTATGCTCGATACGTAACTCCCAAAAACGCTGCGAATGCAATGGCGGCTGATAAAGTGTATATCCAACTCTGCGTTCTCTTTGGGATTTAATTTAATGAAAACTACGCTGATGTTGCTGCAGTCACTTCATCTACTTTTCATGTCAACGTTGTAACGAATGCTATATTATATAAAATCGTGTTAAACGTACATCGAGAGTGATTTTGCGTACAAAAATCAACTCAACGTTTGGAAACAACGTTATCAAATTATCAGTATATCCAAAAAATGAAGAAAAATCCAAAAAAATAACAAAATCCCTTCCAAATTTAAAAATTAATTAAATATACCTTCCGCTTGTTTTACTCGTTCATTTAAAAATGTACAGAATTTTTCTTCTTCCGGTACTCGTACAAAAATGGAATTTATTTAAATTTGTTTTCATGCACGTTCTTTGATCCATTCAAATTTAGTTTTCGTGTGTACTCGAGGTCTAACGACGTCCTTTAAAGAAATGGTAAAAAGGTATGAAGTATAGGTGTATCGTAATTTACATGAAGCATTCAATTTTATATGGAACATCGGCTTAGTTCATAATCATTACTCGTGAATGGCGGCACGAGCTGCACAATAGTTTGCTCTTTGTCTTCCGTGACGATGGAACAATAGGAAGTATGAAGGGAGAAAATATTCCCCGGAGTATAATAGAGACGGCTACACGTTCTATCCTTTTATATCGTCTTTTCTCACTGTTTCTAAGCTACTTTTATCGGAAATCAATCGTCCGGTGGCGAGAAAATCTGCGTGGGCAAAGTATAATAATATTGAGGCCGAGATATCTTTCTTCCTAGTTTAAACAACAAATCTATTAATTCCGACCCATTAGCACCGAAATAAAATTTCTCTTTCCCTCTGTAATATGCCTGAATAAAATATTATGTAAGTACAATATTAACCTACTGAGTAGCAAAAGAAAATTTCTCGCCATTTTTATCTTTTCGCTAACGTAAATATAACAGTGCGTAACGTCAAATGTAAGATCTTGAAACTGGTATGATAATCCGAATATCAAACCTGTTAATTCCATTCCATTGAACAACAAGAGAATGCTTTCCCTAGATACTGAAACCTTTATTTGGTCCTTCTCATGCACTCACTCGCATAAGCGTGTTAGTAGACTTTGAAACGGTATTCATATAATAATTCAATTATTTCCAATCCATTAAGCAGTGAAACAAAATTTTTCCTCGATTTTTGTTCGTTCGTTGAAATTAGTATAGTATATTTTAGAATTCTGTTTAGAGTTTAAAATGCAAAATTGTTACTTCCAAACCATTAGGAACGAAAGGAAACTTTTCCAAGATACTGAAACCTTTATTCAATTCTGTTTAACCATTGTAAGTGTGATAGTACGTCTAAAAATGGTATTCATATGCTAATGAACAATTCTATTATTTCCAACGCATTCAACGATGAAAAAATATCTCTCTCCGAATGCTTTTATTCCCGTCGTTTTCATTTTTATTCATTAACACGAACGTAATGTAATATTACGTGGAAGAGCGACGATTTTGATGAAACGAAACCCAGAATAACGTTTTCCTTCAATTTCTCGACGGATTTAACGCAATCTGCCGAATGTAGAACCGTGCTTTCGAAAGTAATATGGAAAGTAATCTAACGAAACCGGAAAAGTTTGTGGAAAAACGCTAAGACTGAAAGCGCAATGAAATCCTCGTTACAGTTAGAGTATGGCGAGGAAGTGTGGCTGCAGATCCTGGAAAGGGCTGACTGCAAGCATATGGTCTTCAACACGCGACAGACGTATCCTGATGAGCTTATGACCACTTTAGCTGCTGCCTTGGCTGAGTTCAATGGCGAATCCAAGGATGACGTGATGCAATTCTTCGGGAAATGCTTCGTTCGATTTTTTAGCAACCTAGGGTAAGTGGATTTTACACTCTTTTACCTTTGCAACTTATTTTTTTCAAAAATGATTTGTCTCACGTGTATAAAACCATCTTATATTACCTTTACCTTTGGAACTTACTTTTAAAAAAAAATTACTTATCTCGCGTGTATGAAACAATTTTACATTACCTTTAGAACTTCCTTACCTTTACCTTTGGAACTTACTTTTTTCAAAAATTACTTATCTCACGTGTGTGAAACAATCTTATATTATCTTTAGAACTTCCTTACCTTTATCTTTAGAATTCACTTTTTTCAAAAAATTACTTATCTCACGTGTATGAAACAATTTTGCATTACCTTTAGAACTTCCTTACCTTTGCCTTTGGAACTCACTTTTTAAAAAAAAATTACTTATCTCGCGTGTATGAAACAATTTTGCATTACTTTTAGAACTTCCTTACCTTTACCTCTGGAACTTATTTTGTTCAAAAAATTATTTATCTCGCATATATAAAATCGTCTTACATTATTTTAAAGTAGTGTTCAATGATATGTAAAATTTGATCCCTAAATGCTGCGACATACCAAGAATTACATTTTATTTTTAATCAATATACCAAAAGAAACAAAGTATCTATACAATTTTGAATTAAATCGAACGATTATCATTGTATATTATACCACCAGAGACTAATTTTCGTAACACGCCTAGAATTGTAAAAATTCGTGCTGGTTAAAATCTCTGCTCCAGAGGTAGAGGTGAATAAAGGAAGTGGCGGGTAATTCTCAGCTATTCGAAGTAAGGGAAGTGTATATAAGGATGTATATAGGAAGAATAAAAGTTCTTGTAAGCGTAATTACTTCGTATTACGAGATTAGCTGGTCTAAGAGAATAAACGTGACGTTTAAATGCGGATAAAGTCAAAGTATTCATTTACGATGGTGGAACACATGGCTGATTGGATTGAGCTCATGTCGCGATATTGGATTTAGGCTCTCGCTAATTAAACGGTCCAATTACCATTATACATCGAGAAGTACGTGATGTAGAAATTAATTATTACCAGCGGGGAGGAATACAAGTCCCATTAAAAGCTTCAGTTAATGTTTCATTGCGTCTGAATCGATACTCCACTTGGGGTCATTAGCGAACCACTCTTCGACCAGTCGAATGGCATATTGTCTGCTTCAAGTTTGTCCCTCTGTGCTCGTTTCTCAGTCACTGAAAATAAAACGCTGCAGACGACTTTGCTAGATCGTCTGAATTATGGTTTATCGGTGACATAGCTCACGTCGGATCGAGTAGTACTTCGTCTTATCAGTTTCACCCTGTCCCAAGAGGGATGATTATCCGAATGCCAAACAGGAAAAATTTCAATGCAGATTGTAAATTTGAAATACTATACGATGGTATCTCGCAAATTGTTCCAAATAAAATAATTCCATTTGCAAGAAAATTCCATTTTAACCTTAATATTAAATATTAAATTTCGATTTATTAGTTTGTAATTAATAGCGACAATTTTAATGATTATTTATACCATTTATTACCCTCGTTAGTATGTATGTGTTATTGGTATTGTTTATTATTTTTATTATAAATATTGAATTTTTATTTAATATTGAAATTAGAGGTTATTGAATTTTCAGTTTTAATACTGGGGATAATGCTTTTAATTTGCATTCTATTAACGTAAAATATTCCGTAATGTTATTTCTAATAATTTAAATAGTCGATGAAATTGTTTAATATAATTAGAGGTAAAAGAATTTTTGAAGTAGGTGAGTCTTTTGTAGAAATGCTAGTATTGGTAAGATATTCTTTCGGAATGTGTAGTTGGTCTAATTTTTTTGCGTCAATGTCTCTTTCGTTTATCCAAACTTTCAGAAAGTAAAACTGGGATTCTCGTAATACGAAATTCAACGGTAATTATTACCTTTGTAACAGATACGCCTGCATGATAAAAGCCACGGGTCGTTACTTTTGCGACTTTCTACAAAGCGTCGACAATATTCACATGCAGATGAGATTCACGTATCCAAAAATGAAAAGTCCTTCGATGTACACTACGCACATAGACCCACAGGGTGTAGTGTTAGTCTATCGAAGCACTAGGAAAGGATTCACGCATTATTTCATGGGTAAGACATTTTGTTCTTTGCGAATATCTCTCCTGCATCTCTCGTTTGCAATTTTTGAATTATTACTTCCCTCTTTTAATTTATTCGTTGCCATGTATGCGTTTGCATTATCAAAGCGAAAGAATAGTACTTCATTTACATGAAAATTAAAATTACATATTACCAGGTTATTATAAAGATATAATTGTAGAAATATTCTAGAGAAACGTTTGAAGTCATAAATTAAATTATAAATTAATTAATAAATTTACAAGTGCCACGTTTAATTATTATTCCATCAATCACGTGAAATCAAAGAATATATTTATCTAATTTTCCTTTTTAATTTTTAATTTCACTTTAAATATATTCATCGGAATATTATAAAAGCAACACGATCGCTTAGCTGTAATTATTTTAATTATCAAATATTCACTAGTCCATACTTCTCCATAGGTCAGCTGTTTCAAATAGCAAAAGAACTGTATGAAACAGATTTATCCATACGAGTGTTAGGAAGTTCGAATAATATCCCTGGGTCCAGAAGCGTAATGGTTAAATTTAGAATCGATTTTGACAATCGTGAATACGTAAGTAGCTATGTAAAAAAAAATCATGCGTCATTTGCGTTAAAAAAAAGTTGTCTAAGACATTTTATATATAAAAATGAAATACAAAAATTGAATATTTGTAATATTTTCGATATAAGATTTTCAGTATCGAATAACGTTCACTCTATATTGCAATTTAATCATTCGCGATTTTGACACTTGCATAATTTTCAATTTAAAGTGTATAGTTATTCATATTCACATCCTCAGATCGCGAAAAACAACAGAATGAAAACTCCGCTTGGTCGCGAGTTGGCTCCAGTGTCAATCTTGTTTCTTTTACGTCTTTTCCCATTCGGAGTGGTGATCAACACGGACATGCAAATACTGGGAGCCGGTGATAAATTGCTGCAAGCATGGGGTGGCAGTTCGTCCATTCTGAATAAGCACGTCACAGATGTTTTTAAGCTGCGTAGGCCTAAAGGGATATCTTTCACGTGGGGAAACGTAAGGGACCGTTTTATGGCAAATAAACGAGAAAGCGTCACATTTCCACCATCATTTCCGCGTATTTTCTCCGGAATAAAAGGACGAAGATATTCTTTACCAAAAAAATACGTCCTATCCGCGTCAAATTTCTTTTTAAATCCAGTTTTAATCCAACATCTAAAAAAGCAATTCAATCATTTTCTGCGTTATACGATTTTGAAGATTAACAATTCCAAATAGAAGAATTTTATTTTCGTATTTATTTGATTTTGCCTGCAATATTCACTGTCATCGCCATCATTCTAGATATTTTCTAACACATTAATCAATGAGAACCGCAATGCTTCGTCACCTGATGATCGCAGTTCAACTGGTACTTCACGCTGATAGCTCTTCAAGCAAAGTTCATCCTCTTACTCGCCCATCTTCGCAACAAGACCATTCATCCTCATAATCAATCATCGTTTAATAACTCCATCAACGAGTCAGCCATTAACCGTCATGCATATTCATCGAATTCCTCCACAAAGTAACGAGTTAACCTGGTACATACCCAGGTGATCTACTTACACTCGGTGATGTTCGAACTGGAGCTGATGAGATCGAACGATAACAGCGGTTCCTCAAACTCGGACAACATCGCAGGCAGCAGCAGTTCAGGACTGGATAGACGAGGTAGCCAAGGAGCTAGGAGCATATTGTTGAAAGGCCAAATGAGATACATCGACGACATCAAGGCGATCATCTTCCTGTGCAGCCCTTTGTAAGTTGTCAAAGCAAAACAAGATAAAGAAGACGGAAGAGGGCAAAATAAAGCTAAACAGAAGTATCATCCAACAGAATTAACAGTCTGGACGAATTGCTAAACATGGGTTTGTACCTGAACGACCTGAATCCTCACGGACTTAGTCGAGAGCTGGTGCTCGCTGGTTGGCAACACTGCGGAAGGTATAATGTCGCTTTTCCGAAATTTTTCTGTTATTATTGGAATATATCATTGACGAAACGAGACATGGTGAAACATTTGTGTTTGATCGTGTCATGATAGATTGGAGATGATGTGCGAGAGGGCCGAGCAAAGGTCGACGGAACTGGAGAACAGCTACGCGTTGCTGGATCGTTGGAAGAACAAGAGCGACGAGCTTTTGTACTCTATGATCCCTCAGACGGTCGCAGATCGATTGCGAGCTGGCGCCAGCCCTTTGAGCACTTGCGAGGTATTTCACGACGTTCTTTTCCACCATTTTCTCATCCTTTACGGCTTCAATTTTCGTTAATTCACGTTACGTCCACTGTCGTTGCTTGTGGTAGAGTTATAAGAATGTTATTGTAATTGGTTCTGGTTGCTAGTTAAGTTTCAAACTATGCGAAATGCAGAGGAATTCCGATGTTACACTTTCTGAACGCAAGCTGTGTTCAGTTGAAATTATAGCACGATGTTTCGCCTGCATTGCAGTTACGTTTTTCAAGGTCAGCTGATACACTGATACGCATCGTACGAATGAAGAGACTTGCTGCAATGTAACTAGCTCTCGCTCTCGTAACAATTGTGTAAATACGAGACTCGAGGATTACAAATTTCAAACGAACATTTTTGCACTATGACTCGTCGCGAATTCGTATCAAATATTACGATTATAAACTATATAATCGTATTTTATGTTTTTTAACCCTTTGCACTCGAGAGGCAAGCCTCGGTCCCCGTTTAATCAAATTTTGGAGATCAATGTTAATTAATGTATCAAATTTAAAGTTACCGAAGTTAAATAATTCTACGTCTTAATTTGTATACGATTTATTGTTTACCGTTTTAAAAATATCATCGATTTTGTGACAGAGAGTTTTCTAATTACTATTTTTCTGTAAGGAAAAAAAATCGTGTAACGCAAAGGATTAATATCCACAAAATTCGAGGAATCTCTAAAATTTGTATCCAAGTTTACCACAGATGAAATAAATACTTATGTAGTACTTATTTCACTACTTCTTATTTTACTACTATGTAGTATTTAAATAAAATGAAATACTACATCGATGCATGTATCCTTCATAATTAAATCGTAGTACAAGGGATTAATAAAGTTAGCATCGAAAAGAGGCAAGTCGTAATACTCGACGAATTAATTTATTTTCTTTTTGATTTTCTAGTCATTCGAATCTATATCCGTGTTGTTCTGCGAGCTTTGCGACTTCGACTACTCGACGATCGAAGGCGCCATGGACGTTGTCTCGTCCATGAACGCTGTTTTCTCGTGTTTCGACTCCCTGATGGACGAATTCAACGTGTACAAAGTAAGCGTGGCATTGCGAAACGCGGAATAGAATAAAAGGAATCGCCCGGAGTATTGGCCCGATGCTTTTGTAGACGCTGTTACGCGTAGTATTTCAGCTTTACGACTTTCAACAGGTAGAAACAGTTGGCCGAGTTTACATGGCAGCCAGTGGAGCACCGGATAGGACGGAAAATCATGCACAGAACATCGCGGACGTTTCGTTGGAGCTGCTGAAACACGTTCGATCCCTTAAGCTACCATCTGGCCTTGATATACAAATTCGCATAGGTAACTTAGCGCGAGACTCATTTCGAATGCTCTTTGTTCTCTGTGCTTTTTGTCCCGCTGCCCTCTTTCTACTCCGCCTACCCCTCTGCTTCCACGAAATTGGATTTATCTTCCTGCGGAGGACGGTCCTTTTTTTAAATATTTCCGAGAGATTGGACAAGAGCAAGCACAATCGCGTACAAGTGTGTTCCACTTTCCTAGGAATCCATTCTGGACCAGCTGTAGCAGGTGTAGTTGGCATCAAACTACCTAGATATTGCTTCTTCGGTGACACGGTGAATACTGCTTCTAGGATGCAGACAACCAGCTTGGTAAGCTCGTTTATTCAACTCAGATTTCACTGAAAATATCGAGGGAAGTAGAATGACTAAATCGACTTTAATCAGCCGATTTTGAACATTCCGATGGGAAATTTCGCAACTGATTCATTTGAACATCTTTCTTACCTTGATATTTACATACACAGATTCATTTAAATTATCTACAAAATCAGAAATAAATAAAAAAGAAATAAATAGTTTGATAGAATCTCAAATTGATATATTACACTAAAATAATCATTCAGTTAACACTAGATTTACAGGACCCGTCAATTTGACGAGTGAGTTACTCAAATTATACAATATTAATAGATTTAAACAATTTATATTAAGTTTGTTAATATCGTAATTATTTTTAAATGAAACTCATAGTCTTATTTTTTAAGGAAATACGTAGTTTTCTTTACCCGTAAATCTCGAACATCCCCATAAAGATAGGTATACAAAAACATTCGTAAACCTAGTGTTAATAACGTGGATTTATATTTTCTTAATTCTACGTTTATATAACAATTCGATGTTTAAATGTACAAGTATGCTAAGAATTCAAATGATCATTCTACTTTTGAAAGTTTCAACGCATGGTATCCCATCCCGTAGCATTCTTATGGAATAAATTAAAAGCAATAAAGGTTGCTATCCCTTTCACTTCCTATCCCCGTTTAATGGATTCAATTATGTCGAATTTACATTGCTTTCAACATCCTCGCCATCCAGCCAGGAAGGGTGCAGATCTCATCGGATACCAAAGCGTTATTGCCACTGGATCGCTATCGCGTTGAGTCACGCGGACTGGTTTGGGTCAAGGTTCGTATCGCAAAAAGTTTAATTTAGGGACTCCCACCCATCACGTCGTATAATTCGCTGGTTTACTGTCCCGTGCAGGGTAAGGGTGACATGGAAACGTATTGGTTGTCCGACAAAGTAGAAACCGAGGTTAAAACCGTGGAGGAGAGAACCGCTAGACCGGAAGGACTTCTAGTCACTGATATTTAACACACGAAAAGATAGTGGTTTCGAATTTTACCAATTAAATCTTCTTCGTGATCCAATCTCAGTGGTTGGTTTTATTCTATCGTTTCAGTGTTAGGAACAATCGAGATCATTTCATTTGACACACTGATAGAGGATCATCGAGAGTGTTTTTAGCTTTATGAAGATACAGATGACGTTGTAGATCAGCGATTTTCAACCTCTTTCATCTCACGAAACGTATAAATTAATTACTACATTTTTAATCAATTTACCAGCAAATAAGATTACGCGTTAAATTGCTCAGCCTTCGAGTAGCTTCTTTCCTGAGTATTTTAATTAGAAAGAAGATTTCTTAATCAAACTTAATCGCAATTTACAAAAATAATTAACACGCTAAGATATTTATATCGAATTTTATTTCTTTCTTTTTTACATTCTCTAATATTCTATCTAACTAGTCAGATATTGCCTGATTTGAAAATTGTGAGGCATCCAGGTTGAAAATCGCTGTTGTAGACATATCATAGTTCGTGAATAATCGTAGGATATACGTTCACTCGAGTATTTCTTAAGTGTTCCTTGTTCATAGATTTTATCGGGTTATTTAAATACAGCTAGTATAGATGTTGAGCACAGTGATACGTCGATTGATAAAAGCAGTCTTAGAGAGAACCAAATCCTTCGCTCGGAATAAGTTTCAGTGAAAATCCTCTCTTCCACTTTCCCTATTTTCCACTCAGTTTCTTCCTTCTTATTTACTTTACTGTCTCACTGCTGTATCTCGTAGGCTCAGAGGACTATTTGTCGAGCTAAGCTTTCCCAATTGCTCCCTGTATCCTTTCTCTGACGATATTTCCCTTCCTTTTCATTTCCTCTGTTCGCATGCCCATCTCGCTTCTCGTCTACATTTCTGTAATTCGTTCTTAGCTCTTGCTACTGTCTTACCTCGCGATTACAAGCAATCCTGGAACCTCGAACTTTTAAATCCGTAGAATTCTACTGCAGGTAATGGAATAAAAATTCCATCTTCAACTTAAATATGAACACAATACAGCGGTAACAGATTGAATTACATTTCCTCTCGCAATTTCTTCTCTGCGTACCGTTTCTCCTTTGCCTTTCCGCAACTTTTCCTTCGCAATTTCGTCCTGCAATACTAAATAATTCCGAGACCGCGGAGTTTGAAATTTCTAGCAATTTTATTCGACGTATAACAAAATAAATAACTCGTCTCCCACGCGGGAATAAATAAAGCAGTAAAATTGTACGATTCGACGAACGAGTTACGATTGAATTACAAGTCAAGCGTCGTCGAATGTTACACGCACAATTTGCCGGGAATATTCGAATTATCCAAGAGATCGACGATCGAAGTTTCCCTTCGAATCGAGTTCTAACGGATCGATACACGATCGACGTTTCACTGTACGCTTGTGAGAACGATGGAAACGACACGCAAAAGGCGTTTGATACCTTCGTGTCGTGACGAATCAAAGCTCGACGGGAGCAGCGGTCTACGTGAGTTTTCACCGAAATTCCAAGTGGAAAGAAACAGAGAAAGTCCAGGCGACTTTCTTTCTCGTACGTTCAATGTTACGAGTCGCGTTTGGACGCGCGATACGTGCCTTAACTTTCAATTGTTTCGCCTGCATCGACGTAGGATAACGGATCGCGTGGCCAGCTAACTCCTCTCGTGGTCACGAGGAAACGTATTCTAATCTATACGTGCGCTATTCGAGAAATAAATATGAAAGACCGACGAAATCAAATATGCCAGGCTTGTCCTCCTGTCTGGTCCAAGGACGGGTGTAAAAAAATATAAAAAACGAATCGACCAAAGAGTCCTACATTCCAGGAAGAAATATTCCGCGAGGACGAGTTTCTGGCCTTTCGAAAAATAGACCTGTACGGCCACGAGTATCGAGTTTTCAGTCAGGACGATGAGTCTAAAAATACCAGCGTGATTTCACGTTAACAGTAACACGCGTCCTCGGTGTTGCGTCCTATCCACGAGAGATAACGATTCACCCTGCTATAAACGCCCGGGTAGCCAGGCTTCGCGCATCCTTCGCCCCAGGATACGACTCCTGCGAATTAGATGCGACACTGTAGATTCATTTCTCATTAGAACAGTCACCGGGATACAACGCGAGGTTTAATTCAGTCGTGTACTAAACGAACGTATGTTCTGAATTGTAAGAGATTCCAGAGGTATATCGGAGAATACGAGATCGACCTCGGATTAATGTATTCGTGGCTGGAAATTTTATCGGATTATAAAGCAGGAAATTATAAAATTATGTTACGAAAAGAAAGACGAGGTTTGGAAAATGTGGAATTTGAGGAATTCCTCTTTCTTCGATCACTGATATTTGATAGTTGATATGATCTTGCTTTAACTATGAAAAAGTAGGAAATTAGAAAATTATATTACGAAGAGAAAGATGAGGTTTTGAAAATGACTTTTTTCAGGAATTCTTCTTTCTTTGGTAATTGATGTTTGATAATTGATCTCGTCTTGCTTTTACCATGAAAAAGTAACGAATTATAAAATTATGTTACGAAGAGGAAGACGAGGTTTGGAAAATGACTTTTTTGAGGAATTCCTCTTTCTTTGGTCACTGATATTTGATAGTTGATCTGATCTTGCTTTTATCATGAAGAAGTAGGAAATTATAAAATTATGTTACGAAGAGAAGGACAAGGTTTGGATAATGACTATTTTGAGGAATTCTTTCCTCGGTCACTGAGATTTGATAAATGAACTAAACTTTCATTAACAATGAAAAAGTATAATATTAATATAGCTAGTAATTTTATATTTTAAAACTTCTATTTTTCTTATTTTCCAAATATCGGATACAGTTCTTTCAGAGTTGCTTTTGTCAGAAAAATCTGTAAAACCCACTGACGCCTGATACTCGATCCACTGTATCACGAATTAAAAATTTCATACTTTTCGTATCGTCCATATATCACGTAGAATTCTAAATTCCTTTACTTTTAATATCAAAAAAATATTTATCTTCGAAATCTACTAACTCACTTAACTCTAACATTCCAATTTTACTTTCGTATAATAAATTTCTAATTTTATCATTTCCATATCTTCTTCAAATTTTCGATGTCATATAGAATCCAAATTTTCTCTTTCCTCGTCAAAAACATTTTACCTTTGAAATCTTAGTACCCGACCGAATTAAAAATTCGCTTTATATCTCTCTCATCGCTGAATCTGTTTATTGTCAAGCAATATAGCACAAATCTTACCAACTACTTGATGTGTATTGTCGTTGGCGATGTGAAGGGGGCCACCACTGTCTCCCTGATAAAAAAAGAAAGATAAAAAACAAAAAAAAAAATAGAAAGAAGCCGCTAATTTGAACGCCACGTTTTTTTCTGTTTAACGTTAAGAAGCGATATATATGTACGCACAGATTGGTGCACGCGTGCGTGTAAATGCAAATGTACAAAGATGTAATGATTTCATTTGTATGTGTCGTAATGCGGAGAAGTGTTAATAGTAACGGTAATGACGAGAGGAATTTGTGGTTGATTACCTGACACGAATCCTTGCTTCCCTCTTTGTAACCAGCGCACAGCATGTTGTCCGTGATCCTTCGCGGCGGATATTTAGTAGCGCGGCACTCGGTGTTAGTGAGAATCGGAACCGTGACTTCCTGTAGAGTTTGCGATATGGCGCCAGACTCTGCCAACGCCCCCCAACCTGTTACTGTCCCGTTCAACCCAGCGAAAGTTTTCGCTGAAAGATGAAATTTTAATATGCTTTTCAGTTTAATGCAAATTACTCCACCCTTCTTTTCCGTCTATTCTTAGGTGCGAGTGAAATTTAAAAACAGGTAAAGTAAAATCATATTCGAGTTAAATTGCGCGGAATACCGATATAACATAATTGAAAATAATATAAAACATCTTAGATATTAATAAATAAAATTAATTTTAATATAATCAATTGACGAGTAATAGTATCACGATACGATCTAACCATTCACTTTTGTATTTATTTTATATCTTTTTCTCTCCTTTGATGTTGCTTTTTATTGATTATAATATTCTTTAAGAAAGTGTATAAGTAAATATTTATTTATGTAATTCTGTTTGATGGAATTTTTACTTTGATCTTCTTATCAAAGTTTAGCATAGAATGTTGTAAGATTGTGATTTAAATCCGAGAATGAAAATGTGCGTAAGTAGAATAAGCATCGAGGAAGGTTGGAAACGAACTCGCGATTTATGTCACGCGCGAAACAATTTCGCTATTGAATATTACAGCATCTAGAACGTTACCTCGTTCCGGAAGGCAAACAGGCCTCATCTTTCCCTCGAATCGAATGGTGTCCTTCAGTTTGACGAGCGCGATGTCATTGTTATAGTTGTACGTCGAGTAACCGCTATGCCTGATCACTTTCTCGACTTGGAATAATTGCGTCTCTGCCTCTGTAGTGGAATTGCGATTGTGCTCCAGTAACAGTACCGACATCAGATTAGGATCGAACCTGTTCCAATTATTTATGGCTCGCATATACTACAGTCCGAGATATCAATAGCGTAATCGATTGATTCGATACCATTATGCACACATTATTACAAGGTAAACGTTCATATCGACAAATATATATTCGAATAACAACGAACAATAGAAAATTTTACTCGCGACTCGATTTGTTAATTGCTTATTAATTATTTCTTATTTATTTATTTGTATATGCGACTTCGATTTTTATTTATTACTTTCGTTTCGTAATAACGTCTAATTTCTCTACACTTGTTATTAATATTAGCTGTTAATGTGGCAATGATACCGACGATGTTGTGGTATTGTTACACGTATTGCGTAATTGTTGTTAACATAATAAACTGCTAGATCGATAGCGTAGAATACGTAATTGAAACACGAAATCACCTGTCGACACAATGCGCAGCGGTCAGTACGTAACGAGAACTTATAACCGATCCACCGCAATAAAATCGTCCTCTGAACATCATTAATGCCATCCATGGATATTGATTAACCTGGGTCTCAACACCGCCTACTATGCGTCTCTGCGTGTTCGTCAAACCGCATTCTACAAGATAACGTGCTTAGTCAATTTCATCGAGTACCATTCATTCAGCGAAGCAGAGATAACGAATTTAAATTTACAATTGCTTTGCGATTTATTTCAACTGCTTCATTGGAATTTTTATTAATCGATTTATCGTTCCCAAAATAATTTGGGAAATTAATTCGCGATAAAGTAAGGAATTGTGAGAATCGATCTCCAAAAATAGTGTATACTTCTGTATATTTATTCGTCGATAAAAGGCTAAAAATAGCCGAGACAGCAATTTTATACGATTATTTCAAGTTCGTATAATTATGCCATTTATCTCGAGCTTGATAGCATCTTAATACTTAAGGCAATGTCGTGACGTAAAATAAAAAGACTTACTGCAAGGTAAACAATCTTCCGGTTTTACTGGTCTTGGAAGTTCAGTGGTTGTCGTGGGCGTTGTTGTTGAGGATCCACCGTTGGATATGATACCATACAACCACGCCCAGAAATTTTTGTCAGCTTCGCCAATTGTATTAAACTGCATTACAGTGAAGTTACCGTTTTCTGGCGACTTTATCTACAAATGTTCACGTTATTCTTTATTTTCTTGCACGCAGAAATTGCATATTTGGGATTCTTATCTTGGAACAAACTTTTTATACCTTTACATGGGAACTTACTTTTAAAACGTGAAATATCTTAGCTTATTCGCGTCTTGAAACGAACTTTAAGATAATTTCAAGTATAAATTGTTGTAACTTTCTTTTATATTTTGTATAATTGATAAAGTAGAAAGGAGTTAGTATATTGGGGTCGGTATCAAAAATTGTAAATGGTAAAAAATATTAAATAATTAGAATTCCACGCCAATTTGTTCGAGTCTCAAAAATTATGTTATACGTCGCGAAAGTTAGTAAATATTCAACGACATGTGAATTCTAGGTATTGAAATCTTATGATTTCAGAAACGCAGAGCATCGATCTTAGCATCTCACATCTCTCCGTTATGTGTCCCCAATATAAAGCTCATTACGCATGCAAAACGGAAAAAGATTACACCTAATAAATGCTATAAGATCCTTAATCTATTTGCAAAGACACACGATTACATATTATAAATCTACACGCCCATTTCTCATAAAAGCAATCTGCAAAGCTACCTCTAATACCTCACTTAAGAACTTGCAATTAATCGTAAGATTAAACTTGGTCAGGAGGAAAAAAAGAAAGGAGAAAAAGGAATTTCATTCTACCATTCTTAATTCATTATTCAAATCAATTATTCAGCCCCTGGTAATTTTATGAAATGACCTTAATCTCCTCGGGAATGAGTTCATTAAGCCCAGAAAAGTGTAACGAACTTTTCATTTCTTGATTTTATTAATTTCAAATTTATCCGTATAAATAATAAACGAAACAAATAATATTAGAAAATATTTTAAATTGTCAATCATCTTCGCAATATATTTTACGCATCACGTTCTTTTTAAACTCTTGAAACACAAAAATATTCGAAATAAGTCAGAATTTTCCAATATCTCCAAACGCTTCGAGTTTATGTCCAAGAAATTGAAATCGTGACCTCCGAACCTAATAGATTACCTAAAAATACCCAACTATCAACAGAAACATCATAAAAATCAAAAAGCGGCAGACACTCAATGATTATCATAATTACTGATAAACACCAAGTAACTTATCTCATTTCCCTTAATAATCTTCACATATATATCCACACGTGATCATCCCGTTAAAAATAAAGATCAATTTTAAATACAAGCGACGAAGATCGACCGATCGAGATCTTGACACCAAACCATACTACACTTCGACCTGCTGTGTCATTTCCGGATTAGCAAAACCGGAACAATCACGCATGTGCATACGTACACACGTGGAGGTCAGAGTTAACACATCATTGATCAGTTTATCAGAGTTTATCTCACGTCACCGGTTATTTCTTCGTATTTGGAAGTGAAATTTCTTTCTCGTAACAAATGAGACACAACTCGACGAGCTTTATTATCTAAAAAATCTAACGCGAAACGAAATCTCGAGTTTACTCGTGAACGATACGTTAAGAAACACGCGATCTGGATCACGCGTCGATCACACCCCGTCTTCCTGGACTCGATAAATCCAATCGTTTACGGTTACTTACTTCCTGGCAATTAACGGCGCACGCCGCCGCGGCCACGACGGCGACGCATAGCGTCGTGCGGATGCACATGATCGCGAAGATCGCACTCTTGCCACGCACGAAACGAATACTGTGTGAATTCCGTGGCGCTCGGACGCCGAATAAAAGGGAGCAACCGATTCGATCGGGCCCGATCTACGCTTCCTACCAACGCCGCGTACACTTTCACACAACACTTCGCCAGGCTCGTCACTTCTTTATTTATACGGAATAACGGACGGGCGAGCAGTCGCGGTGAGAATTTAGGCTGTATGTAAATTTACAGCGTCGACGAGCGACGTCGTGAAAGAATCGAGATCTCAGCTCGTGCCGATTCGTCGTGAAAGAATCGAGATCTCAGCTAGTGCCGATTCGTCGTGAAAGAATCGAGATTTCCGCTCGTGCAGATTCGTCGTGAAAGAATCCAGATCTCAGCTAGTGCCGATTCGTCGTGAAAAAATCGAGATCTCCGCTCGTGCCGATTCGTCGTGAAAAAATCGAGATGTCAGCTAGTGCCGATTCTTCGTTAAAGAATCGAGATCTCCGCTTGTGCCGATTCGTCGTGAAAGAATCGAGATCTCAGCTCGTGCCGATTCGTCGTGAAAGAATTGAGATCTCCGCTCGTGCCGATTCGTCGTGAAAAAATCGAGATGTCAGCTAGTGCCGATTTGTCGTGAAAGAATCGAGATCTCAGCTCGTGTCGATTCGTCGTGAAAGAATCGAGATCTCAGCTAGTGCAGATTCGTCGTGAAAAAATCGAGATTTCCGCTCGTGCCGATTCGTCGTGAAAGAATCGAGATTTCCGCTCGTGCCGATTCGTCGTGAAAGAATCGAGATCTCAGCTCGTGCCGATTCGTCGTGAAAGAATCGAGATCTCAGCTCGTGCCGATTCGTCGTGAAAGAATCGAGATCTCAGCTCGTGCCGATTCGTCGTGAAAGAATCGAGATCTCAGCTCGTGCCGATTCGTCGCGTATCTTCGAATCGAGAGGACCCCTTTAATATCCTGCGGAAGCGGAGTCAGTTTCGGGGTTGATCGTCGCATTGGGTAGGTCAGGGAGTGTGATCAATGGTACCAGTTGGGAATTCTGTGGTTTAATGAGGGAAAAGTTTGATGGAATTGGACGAGAAATCGGTTTCCAAGTTTTAGATGGGTATTGTACTGCTTTGGTTGTAGATTGCTGTTTTATAGGTGTTTAAGAAGAACTTTCGAGGAATTCTCTGGCGGATTGACAATCGTGGTTTCGGAGCTGGTCTTCCTGGAATTGTATAATATTAACGAATAATCACTCAGTGTGCGAGATAGAATTCTTATCCAGTGTTTGATATAAATGATGCGAGAAGGAAATATTTGAAAACGTCTATTGTTTCTTGCGAAGAAGAGTAATGAAACGATTGATAGCTTTTTCTACGTAAAGGCCATTGATGAGTTTCTGAATTTCATTACAATCGTGGATGAATATTTTGTATTTGAGAATATTAACTGAAAATATCGAAGGGAATATAAACAATACAGATAAAGGTAAATTAATTGTGAAAAACTCTTGTCCATTAAATGAGGAAAGTTCGAATCACATTTGCCTTGTGTACTAATGCAACCGGTAGCTATAAATTTCTTTTGTTTGTGCACAAATACGCAAATCCATTTGCACTGAAGCAGTGCAGAATTTTTTGCTAGTTTACAAATATAAAAAAATGACACATGGAAGTCGTATATCGACTGTTTGCAGTCCAACTTAAGGCAATATCAGTTGCAAAATACGTATAAGTAAGACAGGAAAAGTAATTTCAACAGAACCACTGATTTATAACATATACCTACTGCTGTAATGAAAATAAATAACCTCGGAAGCTTAATTAAAATAATTTAATTATTATAGAATACGAAATATAAAAATTTTGTTATTTGTAATCATATTTGTATATCTAAATAATATCTGTAATCTCAAGTGACATCATGACAGTTATTCATGTACTATTATATATCGTGCTAATAAATTGTAATAAATAATTAAAAAATAAGGTACAGTGTGAGTAGATACCACATTATACCCCATGTACACCTCCATCCCAACTTCCACATGTCTGATCCGATGTCAAATCCACGAATAAACTGAAACCCAGATTCCACGTCCGTTATATAGTCAGTTGCATGCCGAAGATTGGCCGAAAAGCCACGATCGTTGCCGAAACGAATAATAATTATCGTCTGGTCACAATTCGTTAATCTCTTCGATCTTCTTACAAATCCATACCCTACAAAATTTATCATAGACAACAGAGTTAGTAATTTCTACATTTTCTCGAACTGTAATTATTTTTACAAACATCCAAAAAATTCTCAGCATAGTCACACGAATCGATTCAAATCAGACTTATCGTCTCTGTAAAAGTCACGAGCGTTGCCGAAACGAATAATAATTATCGTCTGGTCACAATTCATTAATATCTTCGATCTTCTTACAAATCCACACCCTACAAAATTTATCATAGACAACAGAATTAGTAATTTCTACATTTTTTCAAACTTTAATTATTTTTAGAAACGCTCTAAAATTCCCAGCATAGTCACACGAATCGGTTCAAATCAGACTTATTCGTTTCTGTAAAAGTCACGATCGTTGCCGAAAGGAGTAATAATTATCGTCTGGTCACTATTCATTAATATCTTCGATCTCCTTACAAATCCACACCCTACAAAATTGATCATAGATAACAAAGTTAGTAATTTCTACATTTTTTCAAATTTTAATTATTTTTAGAAACGCTTTAAAATTCCCAGCATGGTCACACGAATCTTTAGAAATCAAATTTATTCGTCTCTGTACGAACGAAATAGAATAACATAACTGTTTGAGAAAAATTTCGATATTCAAGCCACATGCCTCGAAGCAAATAGCATAATCCGTCAGGAATACCGCGATACCGAATAATTCCATAAATCAATAGGAAGATACCGATGTTCCTGTCAGCCTTGCACGTAGCAGCTACGTCAGCCATCGCAGAATTGCTCGAGGAAAGTGTCCGAAACGAAGAGTGCGAGTAAACGATGAAACGACAGAGTATCCTCTTTGGTTTGCTCGTTACTCACTCGCACGCGACGAGGATTTCTGTGTAACCTGTCTTATCAGGCGTCTAGTTAACGTCCCGAGAGAAATGAGATAAGATGATGTAGGACGCAGGATTGTATCTCACCTGTAGCCAGTGACAGTGGGTCAAGGTATATGGGTCACAGCACCCTCATGCGGGTGGGACATCGCTTTATTGTCTGCTTCGATGACTAACCTTATCATCAGCCTTGCCTTATTTACACTTATCGCCAGGGTCAGATCGTCGCCATGATTTCTGGCCTTTTCACGGGCAAGATTCATCATCGTCCAGCCACCAGACTCTTATCGCATGTAATAACGCCTCTCTGAAACAATAACCGAATAATTATTACCAATTCGATCGCGTTTTCTATGAAATAAAGTCACAAACTCTCGTAATGTATCATCGTGTGACAAACATATCTCTTTGTACGCAATTGAATTGTTAATTTAATTTGATCTCTTTTCTTCACCGATATCGAACTAAATTTTGGTTGCATCGGTTAATTTTAGTTTCACGATTCAATATGTTCAACGTTACCCGCGAAACGTCGTAATTCAAACAGCACGATGAAGATAAATAGGTCTGTATAATCGTGTTTTTATCTTAATAAAAGTCGACATTAATTCTGTTCAAAGTACCTGCATGTTTCTCCCAATGGCACAGTCAAACCCACTGTTTTGACGGGTTTAATAATTCCAATGACACTTCGTTTCGCATCGATAATTTTCCAATGTTGACGGTCCTTCGAGAAAAAAATCAAAGAAATCAGCGAATTTTAAACGACACGTTGTAAATTGGTTTTCAATAGAATCTTGCGTCCGAATCGTTTGATATTTTACCAAATGCTTGTATAAGCGGTATATACCACGCGGAATAAAAGGATGGCGATTAAGGACGGTTGAGGAGCGAATACCATAGCGAAAATATGAAAATTCTTTGCCGGTGGGAGCGCCACGAATTCAAATTGCGGTCGCGGGGCACGTTCGTACCGCTAGCTGGAACGTGATCGATTAATTTACCGAGCGAAAAACGAGACAGAGGCATTAAAAGATGCCTGGAACACGCATAAATTATCCGACACTTTCGTGCATACGCGACCGAGATCCTTTTGCTGTTGCTCGCGTTTTGCCTCTTTGGTCCAATCAACACTCGCGTTTCTCGCACTCGTCCCGTAAATTATGCTCGTCTTCCCCATACCCCGGCCCATTCACTGCAAAATACGCGCATCTCGCTGTGTACCGACACCAGGAGAATGGGAAGGGGACACGCGGTTTCTTACCCTGAATAATTGAATTCCAATGTCGAGATGACGGAACCTCATTACGAGCGAAACTTGTTCGATATTGAACGTAACGGTACGCCAATCGACGCGGCCGAATCGCGGCGAAATCGGCGAGGAACAATTGCTGAAATTACGATTTTCGACGATTTATCCTTTTGTGGTTTAATTTCGGTGAAAGTAAAATTGATAGTGCCTTTATTCCTTTTTTCTTTCTCTCTCCATCTCTTTTGTTTGGTAATACACGCGTGGTACGTGGATAATTATCCGTGTATAAATTTTCGTGACATAGGAGCGTCGTATCGATGAAATTTTTATGTCGAGTGTTTGACGATTGGATGAATTTAAATTGTGGAAAAGGTAATTATCCATGTAAAAATATTCGTGACATAGAAACGTGGTATCGATGAAATTTTTATATCAAATGTTTGACAATTGGGTGGATTTAAATTGAGAAAAAGGTAATTATCCGTGTAAAAATTTTCGTGACATAGAAGCGTGGTATCGATGAAATTTTTATATCGAGTGTTTGACGATTGGATGGATTTAAATTATGGAAAAGGTAATTATCCGTGGAAAAATTTTCGTGACATAGGAGCGTGGGTATCGATGAAATTTTCATGTCGAGTGTTTGATGATTATATGAATTTAAATTAGGAAAAAGGTAATTATTCGTGTAGAAATTTTCGTGACACAGGAGTGTGGGTATCGATGAAATTTTTGTGTCGAGTGTTTGACGATTGGATGAATTTAAATTGTGGAAGAGATAATTATTCGTCTAAAAGTTTTGGTGGTTTAGGTTGGTGATATTGATGAAATTTATATATCGTGTGTTTGGTGATTGGAGGGATTACAATTGTGTAATTATTTGCTGATATCGTACAATGTAATTCGGGAATTGTTACGTGTTGTGGTAACAATCAGTGGTTATTGATTTACCTACAAGTGGTTGGATTTTGGTTACGTGGATGTGATGGTCGAGCGAATGTTAATTGCCAGTCACAAAGATACGATGATTATGCAGCGAAAATGAAGTAGTTCGAGAGGAAAGAAGAGTACCAGGTAAACGAATTTATATAGCAATAACTTGTTGATCATACTCTCATTGAAGAACTTTATACTTTGTCTCTATAGTTTTGAAAGTATACAGAATTTTCCGATGCAATTCTCGTGAAAAAGCCATTTTTCCAAAACCACTGTTTTCGTTTAAAAAATCTCTCAAATTAAGTATAATTAATTTAGAGCAAAAGATACAAACTTAATGTATAAAAATAATTATAAAATAATTACAGAGTAACCTTAAACAGCCAAAAGTAAAATTTGGTATTCATTTTTCCACCAAGCACCTATTTTAACGTGTCCCTGTTAATCTATCCCCATAATTACGATCTAACGCGAGTTAATATCTATTAAACACGCGATAGGAGACATCGGTGTTTTTTTAAATTACTGTATCCACCCTAGCCGGCCATAAATAATCGAAATCTGCCGGGAGATAATTACCCGAAGGCAATCACACGAAACAGTGCGGTGACCCCGTTGAAAGGCCACGAATTTCTGACACAGTTTCTCGAATTTACATAAGATAACGAGAATTGTTTAGCCGAGCAATTATCTGGATGATGTTTAGGTCCAAGTTCAACACGCGTCGCGTAATTAGCTAAACACGACGCAACGATCGTTTCAATGGAATTACAACACCCCGACGGATAGGCTGAAATTCCGTGTAAAGAGAGATGGAAGGATCGTTAACGACGGCGCTCGTTAAATGTTTGCCTTAGCCTTACGAATCTGTAAGCAAGGGCAAGCGGCTGTTACATTGACCCGATTTCAAACCGCAACGGTAACCCACGTAATATCTCTAAGGTGCCACAAACTTCTTAGAATCTCGCCTAGGAAGGCCTTAGCTGCCTACGCATCGGAAGAAACTGTTTCATGGACCCGCGACAGAATCTCAGACGCCGAGTTTCAGAGTTTCGTGGAACTTTAACCTCGTCTCGAGATGAACCGTGCTTAATTCGTTTAATAAAAGCACTGGGTTCGGTTTGGAGTTCGTTTGCGAACGAAACGTTACGAGGGATGCAGATGAAACGAGGACAAGTTACTAGATTATAGGGAAACGTGCACACGTAACACCCTAGATATTTTGACACAGAAGTTAGATAATTGCTCTACATTCGTATGTTCTTTCTTTTTATTTTTAATTCGATTTTGGACGATGATAAGTGAAAATGAAGTATGCGAACGTGTGTTGGAGTTACTATTTTTAGCTCATAGAATATAAAAATAGACTTGATTTACACATGGTGTTCATTTATTTGTACTAGGATCATTCAGGAATAAATGCAACGAGGCTGAATACAAATCTGAAGTATAAATTATAAATTGTGTAGTAGAAAGTGTTAATTGACTTAAATTTTCGATTACTTAATACTATCAGTTGGTATTAGAATTATTTCTATAGGAATAATGTGGTGACATATATACAATTTATAATTTATACTTCAGATTTGTACACAGCATTTCAGCTTCGTATATATCGAAAACATGCTGTAATAAAAGAGCTTCTATTATTCCGGTATTTCGACTGTAAGATTAATTGCAATAAATTGTAACGATAGTCTTTCCTGCATTAACTACAATTCATGAATACAACGAATAAAATTAACGTGCATCTAAAATTGTATTGCAATTAAACCATTGAATTCGACGATTATAAATTAAAAAATTTAAAACTCTCACCGGATAATTATTTAATTCCCAAATCCACTCAAAATTCACCCCTTAAGTTAATCGTTTCCAAACACTTTAAACCTACTGAAAATCCACAAAATACAGTAAAATCTCTTACCTATCTAAATATCGAGAATAACCCCGTTACTTCGACAAACACTTCTTCACCCTTATCAAAAATTCTTAAACTCCCTGAACCCATCCAGCCCTCGCTGGATTTCCTAGAGAACTTTCAAATTTCTCATCAAAATTCTCACAAAACTCGGCTGATCTGCGATCCATCGACCCATCTATCCCTCGCTGGATCTTCTAGAGAACTTTTCAAAATTCTCGCAAAACTCGGCCGATTTGCGATCCATCGATCTCATCAATTCACGATCTCATGAATCCACGATCCCATCAATCTACGATCCATCGGATAAGCGAAACCCTTGGAATTATCGTGACTCGCGTGTCGCGAGCTGTGGATGTTGGTTGGTCGGTAGACAATAGGAAGGTGTTGCGGGGAGGAGGCGCGAAGAATTTGGTGTGACGAAAGTGACATTGATCCAGTCTGCTGGATCCACGAAAGGAACGGTGGAAGGACGCGTGTGTACGAAAGGGTCCGAGGAGGCGG
>NW_027471134.1:0-28779 GCF_051020765.1 Lasioglossum baleicum
AACTACAATGACACTTTTACTGTGAAATACAATTTCTTAAAATAAACTTGAAAATTTCGAAATATTCGAAACTATCATAACCTAAAAGTGAGAGTATTTGTATTTAAATAGTAAACTGGGAAAGAATAATAACGGTACAATATTATGGTTAACGAAACTAACGAAGACCATACAGTATGCAGCTCCGGTCTCCCAAACGCAACTGCAAGACCACTCCAGCCGTGACGCCTCGGAAGCGCAGATCCGCATACGCACATCCGTATAAATAATAACTAGCTTAACAAAATACTGACACAAACGTAAGCTCAAGTATAACCAAAGACACTTTTACTATGAATTGTAAAAATAAATGGATGACTGGGAAGGAATGCATGCGGTACAGTATCACGGTTAGATAAATTATCGACGATCATGCAGTAGTGTCGCGCCGATCTACCGAACGCAGCTACGAGGCCACTCAGTCGTGTCTCTTCAAAAGAGTAGGTATGTATACAGACAATCATACAATACATCAGAAAATACCCTAAAATATTGTCATAAACGTAGATATAACTAATTCCAGAGGCACTTTTCCTATGTAATACAAATTTTGTAAATTCAAATTTGATAATTCTGGCAAAAATGGAAAATATCATAACGGTACATAAGAGTATGTATGAATAAATGGAGACTGCGAAAGAATGCATACGGTACAAAATCAAGGTTAACGAAAATAACAAAGGGCATGGAGTACTGCAACTCTGAACTGCCGTGTGCAACGACAAAACATCGCCTGTTTTGTAGCTGCGTGAGTGGAAGTACGTATGCAGACAATCATAAATAATAACAACTAGTTTTCCAAAATAATGTCATAAACATACACTCATCTAATTCGAATGACACTGTTGCGAAGAAATACAATTTTAAGACTGAAAATTGAATATTTCGAAAAAAATTCCAAAATATCATAACAGTACATTACAGTACGTATAAATAAATGGAAGGCTGGGAAAATATGCATACGATACAATATCGTGGTCAACGAAATTATCTAAGACCATCCAGTAGTATCGCTCCATTCTGCCGTACGCAACTGCAAGACCTCGCCAGTCGTATACCTAAAACAGCGAATACAGACAATTACATAGAATAACAATAGGTTTTAGACAATATCGCCATATACGTACACGCAACTAATTCCAATGGCACTTTTACTACGAATTACAATTTTTTAAAATAAAACTTGAAAAATTTGAGCAGAATCAAAGATATCGCAACATTAAATTACAGTATGTATAAATAAATAGAAAACTGCGAACGAATGCTTACGATACAATATTATAGTTATAAAAAATTAACGAAGACCATGCAGTGGTGCCGCTCTGTTTGCAGTAGGCAACTACAAGACCTCGCAGGTCGTGTCGCTCGGACAGCGTCGGTACGTTTAGTGACAGTCATATCGAATAACATTAAGTTTACAAAGTAATGTCATATACGTACACACAACTAGTTCCTAACACTCTTTTACAATGATATGCAATCATTCAATCAAAAAATTGATAACTATGTAAAAATGGAAAATATCATAACAGTAAATTGCAGTATGTACAAACAAATGGAAGACTGGTAAAAATGCGTGCGGTACAATATCAAGGTTAAAGAAATTAGCGATGATCTTACAGCTCTGTTGCTCTGATCTGCGGTACGCAACTGCAAGGCCTCGCCAGTCGTGTTTCACCTGCAGCGAACGTACGTGTAGAGTCAATCATATATAATAACAATTTGTTTATCATGTTAATGTCATATGCGTACAATTATTTATTTTGAAACACACTTTTACAAAGATATACAATTCTTTAAACAAAATTGAAAGTTTCGAAGAAGGTCAAAAGTATCATAAGAGTAAATTGCAGTATGTAAAATACATAGAAAACTGTTAAGGAATGCATACGGGACAATTATATAGTTAAGAAAATTGACGAAGTCTAATCAGTGGTGCTGCTTCGATCTGCACTACGCAACTACAAGGCCGCGTCAGTCGTGTCGCTCCGACAGCGCGGGTACGTATACAGGTCATCATATAAAATAGCAATAAGGTTAACAGAACATCGTAACAAACGAACACTTAACAAACTACAATGACACTTTTACTGTGAAATACAATTTCTTAAAATAAACTTGAAAATTTCGAAATATTCGAAACTATCATAACCTAAAAGTGAGAGTATTTGTATTTAAATAGTAAACTGGGAAAGAATAATAACGGTACAATATTATGTATAACGAAATTAACGGAGACCATACAGTATGCAGCTCCGGTCTCCCAAACGCAACTGCAAGACCACTCCAGCCGTGACGCCTCGGAAGCGCAGATCCGCATACGCACACCCGTATAAATAATAACTAGCTTAACAAAATACTGACACAAACGTAAGCTCAAGTATAACCAAAGACACTTTTACTATGAATTGTATAAATAAATGGATGACTGGGAAGGAATGCATGCGGTACAGTATCACGGTTAGATAAATTATCGACGATCATGCAGTAGTGTCGCGCCGATCTACCGAACGCAGCTACGAGGCCACTCCAGTCGTGTCTCTTCAAAAGAGTAGGTATGTATACAGACAATCATACAATACATCAGAAAATACCCTAAAATATTGTCATAAACGTAGATATAACTAATTCCAGAGGCACTTTTCCTATGTAATACAAATTTTGTAAATTCAAATTTGAAAATTCTGGCAAAAATGGAAAATATCATAACGGTACATAAGAGTATGTATGAATAAATGGAGACTGCGAAAGAATGCATACGGTACAAAATCAAGGTTAACGAAAATAACAAAGGGCATGGAGTACTGCAACTCTGAACTGCCGTGTGCAACGACAAAACATCGCCTGTTTTGTAGCTGCGTGAGTGGAAGTACGTATGCAGACAATCATAAATAATAACAACTAGTTTTCCAAAATAATGTCATAAACATACACTCATCTAATTCGAATGACACTGTTGCGAAGAAATACAATTTTAAGACTGAAAATTGAATATTTCGAAAAAAATTCCAAAATATCATAACAGTACATTACAGTACGTATAAATAAATGGAAGGCTGGGAAAATATGCATACGATACAATATCGTGGTCAACGAAATTATCTAAGACCATCCAGTAGTATCGCTCCATTCTGCCGTACGCAACTACGAGGCCACTCCAGTCGTGGCGCTCAAACAGCGTCGGTACGTAAACGGACTGTCATATGAAATAGCAATATGATCAACATAATAATGTCATGAATGTAGACTCAACTAATTCGAAGGCACTTTTACTAGGAAATACAACTTTTTAAGGATATCAATTGAAAATGTCGAAGAAAATGGAAAATATCATAACAGCAAATTGCAGTGTGTATAAATAAATGGAACACAGGGTAAAATGCATATGGCACAAAATCAATGTTAAAGAAATTAACAAGGACCATCCACTATGCCGCTCCGATCTGCCGTAGGCTACTACAAAACAACTACTTCCGTGTCGCTCCGGACGAGTAGGAACGTATATGCACAATCATATAAAATAACATGTTGAACAAAATATTGTCATAAACGTACAGTGAACTAACTCCATCGACACTTCAGTAACAAATAGAATCTATTAATGTAGAAATTCAAAATTTTGAAGAAATCGGAAATATCATAAGAGTAAATTACAGTAGGTATAAATAAGTGGAAGACTGGGAGAGAACGCATACAATGCAATATCAACGTTAGAGAAATTAGCGAAGATCATACAGAATTGTTCCCCCGATATAGTGAACTCAGCTGCAAGACAACTCCTATCGTGTCGCTCCGGAAGCGTCGGTACGTGTACAGAAATTTATATAAAATAACAATTACTATAACATCTTATTGTCATAAAATTAAAATTTTATAAGATAAATATTGAAAATAAAAAAAAATGTAAGGCCTTCTGTGAGAAGATTGAACATATACCAATAGGTAACGTGCTACAAAGGTTTGCCTGTGTACTGATATATTTATGCCGTGAAATATTGTGCGTAATGACAATAGTGAACGGAAGATTTTCTCGCGGAACACCTGATTTGACTCTCGGAATCATAGGATAGATGTAGCTATCGGCATTGCCGTTCGATTCTCACACAAGGTGGTAATGTTCACCAACGGTTTGAATTTCGATATTGATATTCCATAATGAATATAAGGTGTCCGTTTGATAAAATATCGACTAATTTGTTTCTGTGGACACTAAGCAATATACTCCCTAGTGCATGTTATGCTCTCGGAAGGCATGGTATTCGGAAAAACGAATGACTTTATATCAACTGGTAACATTTACCAACAGTTTGACTCCCTACTTTAATATTAATATCGTGAATTTAGGTGTCAATTGCCAACACTCGTCAGCGGGCTATCACTCGGATTACCAGGTTTGACTCTCGAAATCACAGGATAGATGGAGCTATTGACTTATCCTTTCAACTCACAAAGAGAGTGGTATCGCTCTCGAACGGTTTCAACATCGATCTCGTAATTCATACATGAACATAAGGTGGCTGTCACTGAAGTGAATACTTATTTCTTTCTGTGAATACGAAGGATTTCACTCGGTACGGGTGGTTAGTTGTACGGAGGCTAAGGTCCTCGGTAAAACGTTTGACTTTATAACAATTGGTATCGGTCTTTAACAGTTTGACGCTCTACTTCAATATTCAAACCGTGAATTAAGGCGTTAATAGCCAATACTGTTCAGCAGGTTTACTTCCCGAATACCTGGTTTAACTTTAGGAATCACTGGACAGCAGATGGGAATATGTTAGCCGTTCGACTCTCAGCGAACGTGGTGAAGCTTTGGAACGGTTTGACGCCAGATAGTCTAATTCATGCACGAAATAATGTTAGCCGTTTCTGAAATAATAGGTTGGGGAAAAAGAAATCCATTATTTTTACGTGAACTTCAAGACTTTATTTAACATGTTTTGCATTGTCCGATTTAGGTCAAATATGCACCATTTTGTTCTATAATTTGTTGCCATTTTAATGGTAGCTTCATTATGCCTCTCTCATAAAGTCTTGGTCCTTATTAGCGAAAAACTCCAGCAATTGATTTTCACACTCTTCCATTGATGCCAATTTCTTATCACTAAAAAAGTTTTGCAATGCAAGAAAAAGATGGTAATCGCTTGGTGCGAGGTCCGGACTGTATGGTGGATGCATCAAAACTTCCCAACCAAGCTCCCGGAGTTTCTGACGAGTCACTATAGAAGTGTGTGGCCTGGCGTTGTCCTGATGGAACACGACACCTCTTCTGTTGGCCAATTCTGGCCGTTTCTGGTCAATTGCTCGCTTCAGACGGTCCAGTTGTTGACAATAGATGTCTGAATTTAATGTTTGGCCATACGGAAGCAACTCGTAATAAATGATTCCTTTCCAATCCCACCAAACGCAAAGCAGAACCTTCCTGGCCGTTAGTCCCGGTTTGGCCACCGTCTGAGCTGCTTCACCGCGCTGTGACCACGATCGCTTTCGCATAATGTTGTCGTATGTGACCCATTTCTCATCCCCAGTCACCATCCGTTTAAGAAATGGGTTGATTTCATTACGTTTGGCCAAGGCTTCGCAGATGGAAATTCGATCCATCATGTTTTTTGGTGTTAATTGGTGTGGCACCCAAACATCAAGCTTTTTTTTAAACCCAGCTTTGTGCAAATGGTTTAAAACTGTTTTGTGGTCGATCTTTAACTCCTGGGCGATGCTACGACTACTAACATGCCGGTCCACTTCGATGATTTCAGTGACTTTCTCGACATTTTCGACGACGGGCCTGCCTGTGCGAGGGGCATCCTTAACGTCAAAAATACCCGAACGGAATCGACGAAACCAAAATTGCGCGAAATTAGCTGTTACAGTATCGGGACCATAAACACTATTCACATTTTCAGCCGCCTGACTTGCATTTTCGCCCTTATCAAAGAAAAACTGTAAAATGTACCGAATTTTCTCTTTGTTGACTTCCATCTTTAACGCCGTGTAACTCAGAACTGAATGGACAAAACAAAAAACTGCAAACGAATTCTTTTAGTGCGAACTGTTACCTTGACAACGAGCATAAATTTGAAATTGTTTGATCGATAATTTACGAGATATCGATCACTGCAGCCATCTACCGAAAAAATAATGGATTTCTTTTTCCCCAACCTAATATATATCAATGTGTTTCTCTGGACACGAAGTTATACTCTCGATAAAGCGGAATACGATCTCGATAGGTAACGTATTCTGTAAAGCGAATGACTTTAGAACAATTGGTAATGTTCTCCGTCGGTCTGACTCCCCGCTCAAATGCTCATACAGCGAACTCAGATGTCTATTGCCAATGTTGTTCAGCGTAGGTACTCAGAGAATGCCTGGTTTGAGTCTCGGCATCCCTGAATTGGTGAATGTATTGACTTAGCTGTACGACTCCCAAAGATGTGGGTCACGTTCACGAACGGTTTGTTCCTCGATATTCTGTTTCATATTTAAAGTTAAGTTTCCTGTAACTAATATTTATAATATTTTGCTTCACTGACGACGAACTTACACTGTCGATACAGCGGATTAGCTTCTCGGACGGAACGGCCATCGGTGAAAAATGAGTTCGTATAGCGGTAGGTTTATTTGTAGAACTGTGTCACTCTGTACGTTACTATTTATACCGGAAGTAGGGTGTTTATGCCGATACTGTACAGCGGATTTACTCCCGGAATGCCCGATTTCACTCAAGGAATCACACGATGGTGAAGCTGTCGACATAGCCGTCCGTCGCTCAATGATGGTGGTAACATTCTTGAACGGTTTGACAATTGGTCTTCTAATTCATACATGAAATTAAGATGCTCGTCACTAAAATGTACATTACTTTACATACCTTAACACGAAGCTATACCCTAGATACAGCGCAATCGCTTCTCGGAAGTTAAAGCCTTTGTTTATAAGTTTGACTCCATAAATGTACGTAACGTTCTTCCACGGTTTGACTCTCCACATTATTATTCATGCCGCGAATTGAGAGGCCTATTGCCAAAACTGTTAAGCGTATTTGCTCCCGGAACAGATGGTATGACTCTTGGAATCACAGGATAGATGAAGCTATTGACATAGCCGTTCGATTCTCACAGCGGGTGGTAACGTTATCTACCAGTTTGACGATCGGTCTTTTAATTCATGTATGAAATTAAGGTGCCCGTCACTAAAACGTATACAAATTCGATCTACTGAACACCGTGTTAAACTCTGGATACAGCGACTTAGTTATTTGGAGTGTAAGGCATCCTGTAACAAGTTTGACCATTCACCTATAGGTAGTGTTCTACATCGGCTTGACGGCCTGCTTCAATATTCAAGCCGTGAATTAATGTGTCTACAGTCAATACTGTTCAGCGGCTTTTCTCCAGGATTACCTGATGGGACTCTCAGAATCACAGGGTTGGTGAAGCTATTGAACCAGATGCCCTACTCCCAAACAGGTTGGGAACGATGTCGAACGGTTTGACACTCGGTCTTCTAATTGATACATGAAATTAAGGGTGCTGTCACTAACATATATACTAATTTTCTTACCTGATGGCGATGTTATAATCCAGATACATTGGATTGGCTCTTGCAAGGTAAAGGCATCAGTAAAAGGGTTGACCGTATAGCAATAGATAGCGATCTACAATGGTTTGACACTGTTCCGTAATATTGATAACGTGATATAGCGTATCTAATTCCAGTACTGTGCTGTAGGTTTAATCGCGGAATACCTAGTTTGTATCCCGGAATCATGGAGAGGTGACGCTATTGCATTAGCCATGCGACTGTCAAAAGGAGTGGTATCCTTCTCGAAAGGTTTCACCCTCCATTTTCTTATTGATACATGCAATTTAAGTGTACGCCTGCTAATGTGTCTTCTAATTTGTTTCGTGAACACTAAGCTAGACATTCGCTACAGCGGTCTGTGTTCTAGGAAGGTATGGTATTCTGTAGAATGGATGACTTTATATGAATTGCTAATGTTTTCCGTCGGCTTTACTCTCGACTTTAATATCCATATCGTGAATTAATGTGTCTGTTGCCAATAATCTTCAACGTATTTAGTCCCGGGTACCTTATTTATCTCTTGGAGTCGCGCGATATGTGCAGCTATTGTCTCAGCCGCCCGACTCACATAAATGGTGGGAAAGTTCTCGAACAGTTTGACACTCGATCTTCTAATTCATACATGAAATTAAGGCGCCCGTCACTAATGTGTATGCTAACTTGATTCTATGTACACGAGGTTATACACTCAATGGAAAGGAGTAGGTTTTCGAAAACTAAGGCCTTCGGTAACAAGTTTGACTGTATAACAAATAGGTAACGTTCTATTGCGGCATTAGTCCATACTTTAGTGTCTATACCGTGATATAGGCTGTCTCGAGCTAATAATCTACGGCGGATTTACTCCCGTTGTGCTTGGTTCGCCTCTCGCGATCACAGGATAGGTGAAGCTATTGAATTAGCCGTTCCACTAGCAAAGATGTTTGGAACGGTCTCGAACGATTTGACACTCGATCTTCTCATTAATATATGAAAATAAGGCGTACGTCTGCTGAAGTGTCTACTAACTTGATTCCATGTGCACTAAGCATGACATTGGCAACAGCGGTAAGATTTTTAGAAGGTAAAGCCTTCGGTACAAATTTTAACTCAATACCAGTAGGTAACAACCTGCTACGAATTGACTTCGAACTTTGTTATTTAAACCGTGAGTTAAGGAGTCTATTGCTAATACTCTTCAGCGGATTTACACCCTGGTACCAGCTTTGTCTCACGGAACCACGGAATATGTGAAGCTATTGACTTATCCGATCAACAACCAAACAAATTGGAATCATTCTGTAACTCATTGACTTTATACCTTCTAAGTGCTACATGAAATTATGGTGCCTGTCTGAAAAACTTATACTAACTTGCTTCTGTGAACACGAATAATATACCCTCTTTACCGCCGGTTAGCTTCTCGGAAGCTAAGGCCGTCGGCAAAAATTTGACTCTATACGAATAGGTACCGTTTTGTAGCGGTTTGACACTTTAGAATAATATACGAACCTTGAATTAAGGTGTCAATTGCAAATACTGTGCAGCGGGTTCGAACACGGACTACCTGGTTTGACCCTTGGAATCACAAGATGGGTGGAGCTGTTAACTAAGCCGTTCGACTCTTGCAGAATGTGGTGGCGTTCTCGAGAGGGTTTACTCATGATTTCTTTATTCATATATGTAATGAGGTGCCCGTCATTGAAATGTATGCTAATTTGCATCTCTGAATACGAAGATATACTCCCGATACTGCGGTTTATGTTCGCGGAAAGAAAAGTATTCGGAAAAAGGACTTCATACAAATTGGTAATGATCTCCGAAGGATTGACTCTCTACTGTACCATACATACCGCGGAATGATGTGTCTATTGCCAATAGTTTTTAGTGGCCTTACTCGCGCAACGTATGACTTGGCTCTCGGATTCACAGGATGGATGACGCTATTGACTTAAGTGTATGATTCTCCAAGAAGGTGGTAACATTCTTGGACGGTTTGACACACGATCATCCAATTCATACTTCAAACGAAGGTGCTCGTCACTAAAAGGCATACTAACTTGCTGCTCCGAACACGAAATTTTGATCTCGATCCAGCGGGGTAGATTCTCGGATAGTTAGGTATGCGGTAAGTAGAATGACTTTATGCCAATTGGTAAAGTTCTCCGACAGTTTCACGTCCTGCTTTAATATTGAAACCGTGAACTATGGTGTCTATTGCAAATACTGTATAGCTCATTTACCCCGTACTATGGTTCTGAAAGTCAAACCATGTACTCCAGTAGTAAATCCGTTTTACAGTATTGGATTTTCGCACCATACCTCCGGGCGTAAACAAAGTGCAGAGTCAAACTGTTGTAGAACATTAGGAATTGGCGTAGAGTCAAACTGTTTACCGACGGCCTTACCTTCCGAGGACCCTGGTAGTGATTGGCTTATTTAGTGTTCATCGGAGAAAATTAGTAGTCATTTTGGCAAACGGACACCTTAATTTAATTTATGATTAGGACGATCTAGACACAAACGGTGCGAGAATGTTACCACATTCATCGAGACTCTAACTGTTAAATCAATGGACACACCTACCCTGTCGTTCCATAGGTCAAATCAGATATTCCAACCGTCCATCCGCTGTCCAGTATTAGCAATAGGCCCCTTAATTTACGCTACGAATATTAAAGTAGAAGGTCAAACCGTCGGAGAATATTGCCAAATGGTATAGTGTCGTTCTTATTACCGAAAACATACCCTCCCTGGAATCTAACACGCTGTAGCCAGTGTCATGCTTAGTGCTCACGAAACCAAATGAGTAGACATTATAGCTGAAGCACACCATATTTTCAAATACGAATTAGAGGAATGAGAGTCAAACCGTTCCAGATCGTTACCACCGTCTTTGAGACTCTAACGGCTCAGTCAGTAGCTTTACATGTATTTGTGATTCCCAGAGTCAAACCTGGAATGCCTATAGTAAATCCGCTGAAGAGCATTGACAATAGACACCTTAATTCAGAGATTATTTCTCACAGTAGAGCGGCAAACCGATTGAGAACGTTACCAAATGTTATAAAGGCATTCTTTTTAGCCAATACTTTATCTTTCGAGAACGTAAGCCGATGTATCGTGGATACATTGTCGTGTTCAGAGAAGCAAATAAGTATACATTATAATGGCGGACCTTAATTTCATGTATGATATAGTAGAACGAGTGGCAATCAGTTCCAGGACGTTACCACTGGCTTTGAGAGTCGTACAGCTATGCCACTGACTTCACTTACGTCGTGATTCCAAGAGTCGAGCCAGGCATTCCAGGAGTAAATTCGATGAACAGTATTGGTACTTGACACCGTGATTCACGGATTGAATATTAAAGTAGAGTGTCAAACCGTTCTTGATCGTTAAATATTCGCATGAGCTCATCCTCTTTATCGAAGGCCTTACCATCCGATAAGCTAACCCGCTATACCTATAGTATGGCTTCGTGTTTAGAGAAACACATTAGGTTACATTTTAACGATGGGCGCATTATTTTCATGAATGTCTTGGACGACCGAGTGTCCAACCGATCCGGAACATACCCACCTTCTTTGAGAGTCGCTCAGATCCGCCTATAGCTTCACATATCCTGCGATTCCTAGAGGCAGACCAGGTATTCCGCGACTTATCCCGCAGAACAGTACTGGAATTAGACATGCTATTTCACAATATAAATATTAAGGAACAGAGATAGCCGTTGTAGAACGCTTATTGCTATACCATCACACTTTTCAACGAAAGCCACACCCTGCGAAAACCTATCCCGCCGTATCAAGAGTATAACATCGTATTTAAGGAAGCAAATTATTATATATCGTAGTGACGGCACCCTAAGTTTCATGTGTGTATTCGCAGGTCGAGCGTCAAACATTTCGAGAACGACACCGCCAACATTTGAGAATCGAACGGCTATGTCATCAGCTTCAGCTATCCTGAGATTCCGAGAGCCAAAGGAGGTATTCCGCGAGTAAATCTGCTGCTGAGCATGGACATTAGGCACCGTATTTCACGGTGTAAATATTAAGATACAAATACAAACCGTGGTTGCACGTTACATCTTGGAACAACCTCAAATGTTTTACCGTTGACATTACTGTTCAAGAACATAACCTGCTGCATCAAGAGTATAACTTGATGATCAGAGATACATATTAGTATATATTTTAGTGACAGGCACCTTAATTTCATGTATGAATTAGATTATCGGGAGTCTAACTCTTCGAGAACATTAGTATCTTCATAGAGTTGCGAACGGCTGAGTCAACAGCTTCGCCTATCCTGCGATTCCGAGGGTCTAAACAGTGATTCCGGTAGTATATCCGCAGAATTATATGGGCAATTGACACCATAATCCACGGTATGAACATTTAAGTAGAGCGCCAAACTATTCGAGAACGTTATCACTTTGTATCGAGTCAAACCTTTTACCGAAAGTCTTACCTACCGTGAATCTGACCCTCTGTATCAAGAGTAAAACACCGTTTTCAGTGGAACCAATTACTATAAATTCTAGCGGCGGGAACCTTAATTGCAGAAATGAATTCGATATTCGAGGGTCAAACCGTTGGAGAACGTTACCTCCATCTATGCAATCGAAGGGCTATGGCTATAGCTTCACCTATCCTATGATTGCGAGCGTCAAATGAGGTATTCCGCGAGTAAATTTGTCGCTCAGTATGGGCACAAGACATCCCATTTCACGGCATAAATATTAAAGTACACAGTCAAGCCGTTGTAGCAGGATACCTATTGGTGTGGAGTCAAACTTCCAAATGAAGGCCTTACCTTCCGAGAAGCTAACCCATAATATAGGGAGTGTAACTCGTGTTCAGAGAAAGAAATTAGTCTTCATTTTAGTGCCGGGAACCTTATCATCGTGTAAGAAATCGAAGATCTACTGTATATCTGTTCGAGATCGTTTCCCCCTTCTTCGAAGGTCGAACGCTGTGACATTAGCTTCACATATTTTTGTGATTCCGACAGTCAAACCGTGTATTCCAGGTGTAAATCAGCTGAACGGTATTAACAATAGACACCTGAATTCACGGTATGATTATCAAATTCGAATGTAAAATCGTTTGAGAACGTTACCAATTGGCATAAGGACGTTCGATTTAACTCATACCTTACCTTCAGAGAACATAATCCGCAGTTTCGAGGGTATAGATTCGTGATCAGCGATACAAATTAGTATACATTTTAGTGACGGGCACCTTAATTGCATGTATGAATTAGAAGTTCCAGAGCCAAACCATTCGGAAGCGTTACCACCTTTTTTAAGTGTCGCATAGCTATTGCAATATCTTCACGTATCCTGTGATTCCGAGAGTTACACCAGCCACTCCGGGAGTAAATCCGCTGAACTGTGGTTGCAATACACAATTCACGGTTTGATCAGTGAAGTATAGAGTTATACCGTCGGAGAACTTTAATAGTTGCTTTAGAGTCACCCTTTGTGCCCCAGGCCTGACGTTACGAGATGTCAACCCTCGGTATTCAGAGTGTAACTTTGTGTTCAGAGAAACAAATAATTGCACATGTTTGTGATTGGCACCTTAATTGCATGTATGAATTAGGAGAGAATGTTATCACCCTGTATATGGGTCGAAAGGCTCAGTCAATAGCATCCCATATCCTGTGATACGGAGGACCCGAGCCAGGTATTCCGGATGAAAGCGGGCTGAACAGCATTGACAAAGGACACCTTAATTCCCGGTATATATAAGAAGGACAAGAGACAAACCGTGGAAGATAAATAAAAATTCAAGTAAAGTCACTCATTTTACCGAATACCTTACCTTCCGAAAACCGTACCCGCTGTAGCGAGTGCCTAGCATAATGTTCACGGAACACCTTAGTAGACACTTCAGCAGACGCACACCTTATTTCCATGTATTAATAGCAAAATCGGGAGTCAGACCTTTCGAGAACGTTACCATCTTCTATCCTAGCCGCGCAGCTACTTCAATAGCTTCACATATCCTGTGGTTCCGAGTGCCAAACCTGGTATTCTGGGGTAAATCCGCTGTACAGTATTGGCAAATGGCACTAAAATACTCGGCATGAGCATTATAGTAGCCAGTTAAATCATTGGTGATCGATACGTATTGGTATAGACTCGAACACTTTAGCGAAAGTCTTACCATCGGTGCAGCTATCCCGCGGTATTGAGAGTCTCACTACGCGCTCGGGGAAGCCAATTCATATACACATTAGTGACGGGCACCTTCATTTCATGTACGATTTAGAAGATCGAATGTCAAAACCCTCGAGAACGTTGCCAGCTTCAGTGAGAGACGAACCTTTAAATCGATAGTTTCACGTACCCTGCGATTCCCAGAATGAACCAGCTATTCCAGGCGTAAATCCGCTGAACAGTTTTGGCAATGGACACCATCATTTGCGGTTTGAATAGCATAATTGAGCGTCAAATCGTTTGTGAACGTTATCAGTTGTTATAAAGTTAAACGTTTTACCAAATGCATTACCATCCGAGAAGCTAACCCGTCATATCTAGCGTATAGCTTCGTGCTTATGGAATCACATTAATAAACATTTTAGTGACGGGGTAGTTAATTCCATTAAGAATAAGATGATCGAGGATCAAATCGGTTGAGGAAGTTACCATCATCTGCGATACACGAACGGTTAAGTCTATAGCTTCATATATTCTGTGATTCAATCAATTAAACAAGGTATTCCGGGAAGAAATGCGATGTACAGTACTGGCAATAGATACCTTAATTCGTGGATTGAATATTAAAATAGAGCGTTACACGGCGTGAGATCGTTACAATCGCTACAAAGTCAAACATTATTTCCGAATGCCTGAACGTCCGAGATGTTAGCCCGATGTATCGAGAGTATAGCTTCCTGTTTAGAGAAACACATAAGCATACAATGTGGGGACAGCACTATAAATTCCAGCATGACTCAGAATATACATTGCCAAACTGTTCGAGAACGTTACCACCGACTTTGTGTGTCGAACAGCTAAGTCAGTAGCTTCACCAATACTGTGATTCCGAGAGTCAAATCAGGTAATCCGGGAGTAAATCGCTGAAGATTGTTGGCAACTGACACCATAATTCACGGTATGAATATCAAGGTACAGTGTCAAACCGTTTGAGAATGTTACGAATTGGTATAACGTCATACTCTTCTCTGCATGCCTTACCTTCAGAGAACATAAGGCGCAGTATCGTGGGTATAATATCCTGTGCAGAGAAACAAATAAGTATACATTTTAGTTATGGGCACCTCAAATTCATGTATGAATAAAAGGACCGAGTGTCAAACCGCTCGCGAACGTTTCCTCCTTCTATGGTGTTCGAACCGCTATGTCAACAGCTTCACTTGTCTTGCTATTCCGATAACCATACCAGGTATTACGGGACACAATAAGCTGTACACTATTGGTAATGAACACCTTAATTTACGGTTTGAATATTAAAGTACAGAGTGTAACCCTTATAGAACGTTACCTATAGGTATAATTTCAAAAGTTTCACCGAAGACCCTACCCTCCGAGAACCTAACCCGCTCTATCTAGAGTATATCTTCGTGACCAAAAATACTAATTCGTGTACGTTTTAGTGGCGGGCACCTTAGCTTCGTGTATGTATTAAAATATCGACGGTCAAACCATTCGGGAACGTCACCGCCTTCTGCTACGTTCGAACGTCTATGTCAAGAGGTTCATTTAACGTGAGATTCGGAGAGTAAAGCCAGAAATTTCTGGAATAATCCGCTGAACAGTATAGGCAATGGACAGCATATTGGACTTTATAAATATTAAAGAAAAGCGCCCAAACTTTAGAGAGCGCTACCATTTGTTATAAAATTAAACGTATTAGTGATGGCCTTACCTTCCGCAATCCTCACCGGCTTCATCGAGTGTATAACATCGTGTTCAGAGAAAGAAGTTGGTGTTCATTTCAATAACGGACACAATAACTTCATGTATAAATTAGAAGATCGGTGGTCAAACCTTTCGAGAACATTGCGACCTTCTGTCCTAGTCGAACTGCTGAGTCAATAGCTTCACCTATCCTGTGATTCTGAAAGTAAAATCAGGTATCCCGGGAGTAAATCAACTGATCAGTTTTGGCAATAGACACCTTAATTTACGGTTTGAGCATTAAAGTATTGCGTCAAACCATTTGAGAGCGTTTCCAATTGGTATAACGACAATCGTTTTACCGGAGACCTTACCTTGAGAGAAGCTAAGACGCTGTTGCCACAGTTTTCGTTATCATTCACGGAAATAAGTTAGTAGACATTATAGCGAAAGCACAACTTATTTTAATGTATGAACAGAATTATCGAGAGTCAAACCGTTCGAGGGCGATGCCATCTCCTTTGATAGTCGAACGGATAAGTTTGTAGCTTGACCTATCCAGTCAATCCGATAGTCAAATTAGATACTCCGGTAGTCAATCCGCTGTACACCATAGGCAGTGTATACCTTAATTCACGGCCTGAATATTAAAGTCCACAGCCTTTGCTTCGTAGAACGTTACCTATTCGTTCAATGTCAAAAGCTTTATCGAAGGACTTACCACGCAAGAACCTAACCCTCACCATCGAGAGTATATCATCGTGTTCACAAAAGGGAATAAGTCTTCATTTCAGTGACGGGCACCTTAACTTCATGTATAAACTACAAGATGTAAGGTAAAACCATACGGGAACGATATCACCTTCTTCACGTGTCGAACGGCTAAGTCAGTAGGCTCAACTCCCCTGTCATACCGATAGTCAATCCACGTATTCCAAGAGTCAATCCGCTTTAGAGTATTGGCAGTGGGCACCACAATTCCTGTTATGAAAATTATGGCGGAGAGTCAAAGTGTCGGAGAACATTATCAATTGGTATAAAGTCATTCTTCATATCAATTACCTTGCTTTCCGAGAACAAACTCGCTGTAGGAAGTGTCTTGCTTATTGTTCGGGCAAAAAGAAATCAGTAGACATTTCGACTGAGAGACACCTTATTATCATGTCTGAGTAGTAAAATCGAGAGTCAGACCGTTGGCGAACGTTACCAGCCTACCTGAAAGTCGCACAGCTAAGCCGATAACTACACGAACCCTGTGATACCAAGGGTAAAACCTGGTATACCGGTATTTTGTCCTCTGAACACTATTGATGATATGTACCTACAATGGCGGAGGGAACATCAATGTTGTGAGCCAAACAGTCGAAGAACACTACTAATTCGTATAAGGACATACTTTTTACCCAATACCTTACAGAACGAGAACCCCTCACCCCCAACCCCGCAGCGGCAGCGGTGGTCCTTCTGGTCCCATTGCAGTATGGTTATGACCAACCCACGGTGCCCGTGTCGGCCGAAACTAGGCTGAGGTGAGCTAGCAACTCATTCAGGAAGTAAGCTGTCCTTACACGGAGTACGACCAGTAGGGCCATGCATACACTGGTACCTCAGGAACCGGTTCGAGCCCACGGGTGGGCGGGCTTCGGTCCATCGAGCCGCCGGTTGCTTGGGTTGGACTCGTGGGGGCAGTCGTAAGCCTATATTGGGGTTAGGACGGCCCGTCTTCGGACGGTGTGACCCTCCACGGGTGAGCTGCGTGAGATCAGCTTGGGCACAGGCATGCAGAGTCAGTAAGGATTTAGAAACTTGCCGGCCAAACCATGGTTGGCTCGTAGGGCTTGCAGTCTACGAGCTAATTTGTAGGTGCGTGGTAAGGTGCGCCACGCACTGCGCTGATTTGGCGTATCCCATTTCCGCGCCCATGGGAGCCGTGGGGATGAAGCCCTAGTGGCAGGAACGGCACGTAAAATCAGCGACACGCGTGACCGCGAACCCAATCCGCTATAGCGATGGTCTCGCTCCGTATTCACGTGATCACATCAGTACATACTTTAGCGGAGTGGGACATTATTTTCATGTATACATAAGGAGATCGCGAGTCAATCCGTTTGAGAACCATATCACCGTCTTTGAGATTCTGACAGCAAAGTCAATAGCGACAGGTATCCTCTGATACCGAGAGTAAAACCACGTATTCCGGGAATTTATCCACTGAACAGTCTTGGCAATTGACTCCTCTACTCAAGGCATGATTATTATAGTTGAGAGTCTACCCGTCGGAGAACAATATGAATTGGTATAAAGTAATGATTCTAACGAACACCTTGCCTACCTGAAACGTAACCCGCTGCATCGAGCGTCATGCTGTGTGTTCAAGGAAACAAATTAGTTGAAACTTTAGCAGACGGATACTTTAATTGCATGTATCAATAGGAAGACGGTGGGTCAAATCAGCCGAGAAGGTTACCACCTCTTTTGAGAGTCGCATGGCTAATGCAATACCTTCACCATACCAGCGATTGCGATAATCATACCATGCATTCTGGGAGAAAATCCGCTGATCAGTATTGGCAATAAACAACATTTATTCGCGGTATGAATATTAAGGTAGAGCGGCAAACCGTAGGTGATCTTTACCAAATGGTATGACGATAAAATTCTTTCCGTACACCTTATATTCCGCGAACATAGCACGGTATATCGAGGGCATAAATACGTATTTATATAAGAATATTTGTATTCATTTTAGGTACGGGCACCTTAATCTCATGGATGAATATAGGGGTTGCCAGTCAATCCGATCGGGAACGTTATCACCTACTTTGAGAGTCGCACAACTAAGTCAGTATCTTCACCGATCCTGCTATTCCGATAGTCAAACCAGGTATTCCCGGAGAAAATCCGCTGAGCAATATTGCCAATAGAAGTCTTTATTCTCGGTTTGAATATTACAGTAGATCGTCAAAACGTTTGAGAACTTTACGAATTGGTATAAAACGAGTAATTTTTTTGTATGTATAGGAAAATAGAGAGTCATTACTCCCGATAACGTTGCCACCGTCCTTGAGAGTCGAACGCCCAAGTCACTAGCTTCACCTATCCTGTGATTCCGAGCGGCAAACCAGGTATCCCGGGCGTAAGTCCGCTGTACAGTGTTGGCATTAAAATCCCTACTTCCCGGCTAGATTTTAAAGTAGAGAGTCACATTTTACCTATTGGTATAGAGTTTAACTTTCCTCGGAAGGCCGTACATTCCGCGAAGCTAGCCCGCCGTATCGAGAGTATAACTTCGTGTGTAGAGAAACACATTAGTATATAATTTAGTGACGTCACATTAACTTCATTTATGAATTAGAGGATCGAGCGTCAAAACGTTTAAGATCGTTGCCACCTTCTGTGAGGGACGAACCGCTAAGTCTATAGTTTCACTCATCCTGCGATTGCGTCAGTCGAACCAGGTATTCCGGGAGTAAACACAATCTACAGTATTGACAGTAGATACCTTAATTTGCGGAATGAATATTAAAACCGCACCGAGTGAGAACGTTACTAATTGCAATTTAAGTCAACCGTTTTACCGAAAGCCTTACCGTCCGAGAAGCTAACCCGCCGCATCGAGAGTATAGCTAGGTGTTTGGGGAAACACATTAGTAAACATTTTAAAGACGGGGCGTTAATATCATTACGAATAAGATGATCGAGTGTGAAACCGCTCGCGAACGTCAGTACCATCTGTGAGAGACGAACGGCAATGTCAATAGCTTCACCTATTCTATGATTCCGAGAGTCAAACCTAGCATTGCTGGAGTAAATCCGCAGTGCAGTATCGGCAATAGATACGCTATTTCATGGTTTGATCGTTGAAGTAGAGCGCTAAATAATTTGAGAACGTTACTAATTGCTATAATGTCAATCGTTCTACAGTAGGAGGTACCTTCCGTGAATCCCACCCTCCTCATCGAGAGTATAACTTCGTGTTTAGAGATACTCTTTTACTATACATTCTAGGGGCGGCACCATAAATTCAGGCATGAATTAGAATATCGATGGTCACGCCGTTCGAGAACGGTTCCACCATCTGTGAAAGGCGAACGTTTAAGTCAGTAGCTTCACCTACCCTGTGATTCGGAGAGCTAAACCAGGTAGTCCAGGAGTCCATCTGCTGTACACTATTGGTAATGGATACCTTAATTTACGGTTATAATATTAAAGTAGAGAGTCAAGCATTTCCAGACCGTTATATATTGGGATAATGTCAAAAGTTTCGCAGAAAGACTTACACTCCGAAAAATAAACCCGATGTATGTAGACTACTCCTTCGATCTAAGAGCTACAAAATAGTCTAAATTGCATTGAAGGGTACCTTAGTTTCATGTATGAATGAGAATATCGAGCGTGAAACCGTTCGAGAGCTTTACCACATTCGTCGTGAATTCACACATAAAACAAAATAGCTTCACGTATCCTGTGGTTCCTAGGGTCACACTAGGTATACCAGTAGTATATTCGCCGATGAGTACTGGCAATGGACACAATAATTTACGGTTTCAGTATTAAAGTAGTGCGCGAAAATGCTTGAGGACGTTACCTGCTTTCATAAAGTCAAACACCTTTCCGATGACCATACCTCCCAAAACTGACCCGTATCAACGTGAGTATATCTCCGTGTTCAGAGAATGAAGTTTGGATTCATTTCAGTGACAGGAACTTTAACCACATGTTTGAATTAGAAGGTCGAGGGTCAAACCCTGCGAGAACGTTAGCAACTTCTTTGAGAGGCATAGTTTCACCTATGCTTGGATTCAGAGGGTCGAACTAGGTATTCCGAGACTAAATTCGCAGAACAGTATTGGCAATATATACCTTATTTCGCGATTTGAATACTAAAGCAGACTGTCAAACCATTGTTGAAAGTTATATACTGGTATACAGTTAAACATTTTACCGATAGCCTAACCTTCGGCGAAACTAACCCTTCGCTCCGAAAGTATATCTTCGTGTTCAGAGAAGCAAATTATTATACATTTTAGTGACCGGTTCCATAATTTCAATATGAATATGAAGATCGAGGGTGATGCCGTTCGTGAAATTTGCCACCTTCTTTGAGAGTCGATCGGCTATGTCAATAGCTTCACTTATCCGGCGATTTCGAGAGTCAGACCAGGTATTCGGCAGTAAATTCGCGTTACCGTATTGGTAATAGGCGCCATAGTTCAAGAAATGAATATTAAGGCAGACCGTCCGATCGTTATAGAACGTCACTTATTCGTATAGTGTCGAACCTTTTACCGAATGTCTAACATTCCGAAAACATAACCTTTCCGGGAGTAAATCCGCTGAAGAGTATTGCCAATAAACTCCATTGTTTTCGCTTTGAATAAAAAAGTAGAGCGTCTAACCGTTTGAGATCATGGCTAATTGGGATAAAGTGAAACACTTTGCCGATGGCCTTACCTTTGAAGAAGCAAACCCGCCGTTTCGAGGATATAACTTCGTGTTAGAGAAAGAAATTATTCTTCATATCAGTGACCGGCACCTTAACTTCATTTTTGAATTAAAAGGTCTAGCGTCAATCCGATCGATAGCGTTCTCATCATCATTGAAATTCGAACGGCTATGTCAATAGTTCCACGTATCCTGCGATTCCGATAGTCTAACCAGGTATTCCTGGAGTAGATCCGCTGACCAGTTTTGGCAGTAGACTCCCAAATTCTCGGTATGAGTATTAAAGATGAGAGTCAATCCGTCGGTGGACAGTACCAATTCGTAGAATGCCATACTTTTTACCGAACACCATACCTTCCGAGGACCTGAGGCGCTGTATCGAGATAATAATTAGGTGCCGTAGGAAACAAATTATTACGAATTTTAGCGACGGGCATCTTTACTTCATGCAAGGATTAGCAGATCGAAGGTCAAGCCGTTCCAAAAAGTTACCTCCTTCTATGTAAAATCGCACATATACCACAATTGTTTCACCTATCCTGTGGTTCCGAGAGTCACACTAGGTATACCAGGATTATATTCGCAGAAGAGTATTGGCAATGGACTCCATTATTCACGGATTCAATATTAATGTAGTGCGCGAAACAGCACGAGGGCGTTACCAATTGGTATAAAGTCAAACGCTTTCCCGCAGAACTTACACTTCGAAAAACTAACCCGCTGAATCGAGAGTATATCGTCGTATTCAGGGAAAGAAATTCGTATTCAGATGAGTGTCGGGAACTTTAACTTCATGTACGAATTAGAATATTAAGGGCCAAACCGCACGTGGACGTTGACAACTTCTGTGAGAGACGAACGGCTAAGTCAGTAGCTTCACCAGTCACTCGATTCCGAGAGAAAATCAGGTACTACGGGAGTGAATCCGCTGAACAGTATTGGGAATGGACACTTTAATTCTCGATTTGAATTTTAAGGTAGAGCGTTATACCCTTTGAGAATGTTACCAATTGGAATAAAGTCAATCGATTTACCGAAAGCCTTACCGTCCAAGAGCCTAACCCGCTGTAGCAAGTGTCATGCTTGGTGCTCACGGAAACAAACTACTATACAGTTTAGCAGACGGAAATCATATTTTTATGTATGAATAGAATAACGGAGAGTCAAACCTTTGCAGAACGATCGAACATGACGTGCGGCTAAGTCAACAGCTTCACCCATCCTGTGATTCCGTGAGTCAAACCAGGTTCTCCAGGAGCATATCCGCTGTATAGTATGGCATTAGGTAACCTATTTCGCGACATAAATATTAAAGTGCAGAATCAAACCGCTGTAGAACATTACGGATTGGTATAGGTTCAAACTATTTACCGAAGGACTTACCTTCCGAAAATCTAACTCGCTGTATCGGCAGTATAACTTCGTGCATAGAGAAGAAATTTAGGATACAATTTAGTGACGGGCCTCTTTATTTCGTGTATGAATTAGATGATGGAGCGTAAAACCGTTCGGGAACGATACCACACTGTTTGGGAGACGAACGGCTGACTCAATAGCATCAACTATCCCATGATTCCGACAGTAAAATCAGCTATTCCTCGAGCAAATCTGCTGTTCAGATTGGTCACTAGGCACCCTACATCACGGTAGAAATATTAAGGAACAAAGTCAAACCGTCTGTGGATGTTACAAATTCCTACAAAGTCAAACGTTTTACCGAAGACCTTACCCTCCGAAAAACTCACCCGCAGTATCGATAGTATAACGTCGTGTTCCGAGAAAGAAATAAGTCCCCATTTCAGTGGCGGGCACGGTAATTCCATGTATGAATTAGAAGATCGATGGTCAAACCGTTCGGAAACTTTGCAACTTTCTATGAGAGACGAAAGGCTATGTCAATTCTTTCACGCACCCCGCGATTCCGAGAGTCATAGCAGGTATTCCGGAAGCAAATGGTCAGAGCAGTATTGCCAATTAACATCTTAGTACACGGCTGGAATAGTAAAGTTGATCGTCATACCGTTTGAGAACATTGCCATTTGGTGTAAAGTCAAACAGATTACCGAATGCCTTACCTTCGAAGTTGCAAAGTCGCCGTTTCGATGTTAGAACTTCTTGTACAAAGAAAGAAATTAGCCTTCATTTCTGTGACAGGCGCCGTAGTTTCATGAATGAATTAGAAGATCGCGAGTCAAACCGTCCGAGGGCGTTACCACCTTCTTTGAGTCAGACGGCTGAGTATATAGTTTCACCTGTACTGTGATTTCGAAGGTCAAATCAGATAATCCGGGAGTGAGTCCGCTGAAGCTTATTGGGAACTGCCACCTTAACTGACTGTATGAATATTAAAGTAGATAGCGAAGTCGTCGGTGAACATTAGCAATTCGTGTTAAGACATTCTAACTACCGAATACCTTACCTTCCGATAACCTAACGCGCTGTAGCAAGTGTTTTGCTCACTGCTCCCAGAAACAAATTAGTAGGCATTTTTGCGGAAGGACACCACGTTTATGTATACAATTATCTACATTGAGAGCCAAAGCGATCGGGAACTTTACCACCTTCTTTCAGCGTCGCACAGCTGGGTCAATACCTTCACATATTCTGTGACTCCGAAAGTCAAACCGTTTATTCCTGGAGTAAATCCGCTGAACAGTATTGACAATAGACACCTTAATCCATGGTTTGAATACAAAAGCAGACAGCCAAGCCGTTGAAGAATGTTAACTGTTTCTATTGAGTCAAACACTTTACCGATAGCACAACCTTCGGAGACGATAATCCGCCGTTTCGAGTGTATAACTTCGTATCGATAGGAAGAAATTAATAAACTTTTTTGTGACCGGCACGGTAATTTCATTATGAACAAGAAGATGGACTGTAAAGCCTCTCGAGAACGATGCCACACTCTTTGAAGTTCGAACGGCTATGTCAAGAGCTCCACCTCTCCAGTGTCTTCGACAGTCATACCAGGTATTTCTGGAGTCAGTCCGCGGAACAGCATTGGCAACACACACCTTAATTCATGGTTTGAATATTAAAGTTTGCCGTCAAACTGTTTGAGAACGCTTCCAATTCGTTTAAATTCATTCCGTTTACAAAATGTCTTACCTTCGAAGAACACAATCCGCTGCATCGGGAGTATAACTTCGTGTTCAGAGAAGCAAGTTAGTATACAGTTTAGTGACGGGAACCTCAAGATCATGAAAGAATTAGATGACCGAGTGTCAAACATTTCGAGTCAGTTACCACCTTCTTGGAGAGTCGAGCAGCTAAGCCAAACGCTTCACCTATCCTGTTCTACCGACAGACAAACCTGGCACTCCGGGAGTCCATCCGCTGAACGGTTTTGTCAATACACAGCTTATTTCACGGAATGAATATTACAGCAGAGCTTCAAACCGTTGTAGAGCTTTACCTATTCGTATAGAGTCAGACCTTTTACGGACGACCTTACCTTCGGCGAACCACACCAGCTTGATCGAGTGTATAAGTTCGTGATCGGAGATTGGAATTAGTATACATTTCTGGACGGGCAACTTAACTTCGTTTAAGATTTTCAAGGTTCGGTCAAACCGCTCCGGAACCTTGCCGCCTTCTGTGTGATACGGATTGCTATATGTATAGCTTAACATATCCTGATATTCCGAGAGTCGAACCGGGTATTCCGGGAATAAATCTACTCAATAGCATTGGCATCCGACACCTTAATTGACAGTTTGAATTTTAAAGTAGAGCGTGGACCCGTATGAGAACGTTACCTATTGCTGTAAAGTCAAACGTTTTGCCGAAAACCTTACCGCCAGTGAAGCTAACTCTCTGTAGCGAGTGTCTTGCTTAATGTTCACGGAAACGAATGTGTCGATATGTTAGCAGACGGGCAGCACATTTTCATGTATCAGCAGAAAAATCGAGAGTTAAACCTAAGTCAATAGCTGCTACATATACCCTGTAATTCCAGAAGTCAAACCACGTATTTCAGGAGTAAATACGCTGACAGATTTAGCAATAGACACCTTGTCCGGTGTATGAATAGTACTGTAGAGAGTAAAACCGTGGGGAACATTACGTCAGTTATGGAGTCATACCTTTAAATGAAGGTCTTAACATGCGAGAAGGTAGCGCGCCGCAGGGAGTATGTTGCTTAGCGTTGACGGAAACAAATTAGTATAAACTGGAGTGACGGTCACCTTAGCTTTATGTACCAATAAGATGATCGAGTGTCAAACCGTTCGAGATCGTTACCATCAACATTGAGAATCGATCGGCTACGTCAACTGCTTCACCCATCCTGTAATTCTGAGAGTCAAGCCAGGTATTCGAGGAGAAAATGATCTGATAGTACGGGCAATAGACACCTTAATGCAGTGTAAGAATATTGAACAGGGGACTCAGACTGTTGGCGAACAATACCAATTCGTATGAAGCCATACTTTTTAGCGAAAAACTTTCCTCCCGAGAACCTAACACGCTTTAGCGAGTGTTTCGCTTATTGTTCACAGTAGCAAATTTATGGACATGTTAGCGAACTGAGACTACATTCATGTCTATAAATATCAACATCGAGAGTCAAAGCGTTTGAGAACGTTACCACCTCCCATTAGGGTTTCACAGCTAAATCAATAGCTTCACAAATACTGTGATTCCGAGAGTCGAACCAGATAATCCGGGAGTAAATGCGCTGTGCAGAATTGGCAATACACACTAGATGCCACTGTTCAAATAATAGAGCAGGCTGTCAGGTATATGTATAACACTACGTATATGCGTAGGGTCAAAATTCGTGCAGAATGCCATAACGTCCGAAAAACTATCCCGCTGTACCCAGAGAATAACTTCGTGCTCAGGGAAAAATTAGTATTTACTTCTGTGACGGACACCTTAACTTCATGTATGAGTCAGAATATCTAGGGTCAAACCGTTCGAGATCGTTACCACCCTGTTTGAGATTCGAACGTATAAGTCAACACTTACACCTATCCTGTGATTTCGAGAGTCAAACCAGATAATCCGACGGCAAACCCGATGAAGAGTATTGGCAATAGATTCCTTAATTTTCGGAGTCAATACTAAAATAGGGCGTCACACCTTGTAAGAACGTTACTAATTTCTATAAATTCACGCGATTTACAGAATGCCTTGCCAACCGAGAAGTTAACCTTTTGTATCGACACTATAGCTACGTCTTTAGGGAAACACATTAGTATTCAAATTAATGACGTCACCTTAAATTTATGTATGAAATAGGAGAACGAGTGTCAAACCGATCGAGAACGTTGCCTACTTTCGTGAGCGACGAACGGCTAAGTCAATAGTTTCGCGTATCCTACGATTCCTATAGTCAAACCAGGTATTCCTGGAGTAAATCCGCTGTACAGTATTGGCAATATGTACCACAATTTGCGGTTTAAAAATTAAAAGCAGGCGGTTCAACCGTTGAAGAACATTACCTATTCGCGTTAGGATAACTTCTTACAGAATGTCTTAACCTCGGAGAAACTGATCTGCTGTATCGAGAGGATAACATCGTGTTCAGAGTTACGAACTAGTTTACATTTTAGTGAATAGCATCTTAGTTTCATGCATAAATTAAAAGGTCGAGGCTCAAACCGTTCGAGACCTTTACCACCATCTGTGATATTCGAACAGCTAAGTCAATAGCATTACATACCCTGTGTTTGCAAGAGATAAACCGGGATTCCTGGCGTATATCCGCTGTATACTATTGGCAATAGACGCCTCAATTCGCGGTCCGAATGTTAAAGCAGACAGTCAAACCGTTGAAGAACGTTGCCTATTGGTATAGAGACAAACACTTTACCAATTGCCTTACGTTCGGAGATGCTAACTCGCCGTTTCGAAAACATTACTTCCTGTTCAGAGTGCGAAATTAGTATTCACTTCTGTGACGGACACCTTAACATCATGTATGAGTCAGAATATCGAGAGTCAAACCGCCCGAGAATGTTGCCCCCTTCTGTCAGAGTCAAACGACTATGTCAATAGCTTCACCTATCCAGGGATTCGGTGAGCCAAACCAGGTATTCCTGGTCTAGTCCGCTGAACAGTGTTGGCAATAGACAGCTGATTTCACGGTATGAATTATAATGCAGATCATCAAACCGTTGTAGAGCTTTACCTATTCGTATAGAGTCAAACCTTTTACCGAAGGCCTTACCTTCCTACGGAGGGTATGGCTTCGTGCTCAGAGAAGCAAGTTAGTATGAATTTTAGTGACAGGCATCATAATTTCATGTATTACTTATTAGATCGAGGGTCAAACCGTTAGAGAACGTTACCACTTTCTTCTAGAGACGAACCATGTATTCCCGGAGTAAATGTTACTAAATTGCTACCTTGAACACTGAGCAAGTCAGTTGCAGCAGCGATTTGGGCTTCTCGGAAGGTATGGTCCTCGGTAAAAAGTTTGACTCTAAATTAAAAGATAAAGCTCTATAACCGTTGGACGCTATCCCTTCATATTCATACCCTGAAATAAGCTGCTCATTGCCAATATTGTCCAGCGGATGCGATCCCGGAATACCTGGTTTTACTTTCGGAATCACAGGATAGCAGATGCTATTGTGTTAGCCGTTTCACTCTAAGCGAACGTGGCAAAGGACTCAGAGGTTTGACCCGAGATCTTATAATTCATTCACGGAACAATGGTGCCCGTCTATATTATGCATACTAATGTGCATCTCTGGTCACGAATTAATACTCTCGATGCAGCGGGTGAAGTTCGCGGAAGGTGAGGCCTTCGGTAAGACGTTTGACTTTATGCTAATTGGTAACGATATAAAACGGTTGGCCGCTCTACATTAATATTCAACCAGCGAATCAATGTGTCTATTGCCAATACTGTTCAGCGGATTTACGCCCAGAATACCTGCTCATACTCATGATATCACAGGTTAGATGAAGTAATATTGAGGATTTGTAGTTGTACACGGCAGCTGGAAGCGGCATTACTGTATGGTTTCAATCAATTCCGTTCCCTAGATTTTGTACCATATGCATTCTGTCACAGTGTTCCATTTATTTATAGAAACTGCAATTTACTGTTGTTATATTTTCGTTCTTGTTCGAAATTTTCAATTTTTATGTAAAAAATTGTATTTCTTAGTAAAAGTGCCTTTGAGATTAGTTGAGTGTACGTTTACGACATTATCTTGTTAAAAATATTGTTATTTTACCTGATTGTCTCTATACGAACCTGCGGTGTCAGTGTAACACGACTGGCGATGTCTTGTACTTGCGTACGGCAGAGCCGAGCAACAGTACAGTGTGATCTTCGTTAATTTCTTTAACTTAGATATTGTACCGCAGGCATTTTTTCCAGTCTGCATTTATTTATATATTCTGTGATTTGCTTTTACGATATTTTCGACTTTCATCGATATTTTCAATTTTTCGTTGAAAAAATTGTGTTTGATAGTAAAAGCATCTATGGAATTTGTTGTGTCTACATTTGTGTCATTATTATGTTGACCATATTCGTATTTAATAAGATTGTCTGTATACGTACCTACGCTGCAGGAGAGACACTAATGGCGATGTCCTGTATTTGCGTACGACAGATCGAATCGGCACTACTGGAGGGCCGTAGTTAATTTCGTTAAATTTAATTTTGTATGGTATGCATTTAATCCCGGTCATCCGTTTATTTAATCATACAGTAATTTACTGCTATCATAACATCCATTTTTTCTAAAAATTGTCAATTTTCAATTTTGAGAGTTGTAATCCTTAATAATATCGTCTTTTGAGTTAGTTGAAAATACGTTTACCATAATATTATGTTAAACTTATTGTTATTTTATATAATTGTCTGTGTACATACCGACGCTTCCAGT
>NW_027471135.1:0-28765 GCF_051020765.1 Lasioglossum baleicum
AGTCCGTACAATAACGAGAAAGATATAAAATAAATTATCAGTAAATATAAAGAATTAATTGTTTTCGTGTATACGTAAGTTGACAAATTTTCCCCGGAGACGAGTATGTAAAAAGAAACTCATTCCCCGTTTTGTCGAACTGCACTCGTATCCGAACTACCACTCGACTGAAATTCAATGGAAAAATTAGCATAGGAATTCATGGATTCAAAGTGGCAACGTTTCCATCGCACGGAACGGACGCGGCGGTATGGAAATCATTGTTAGTGGCAGGAGCGCGACACATCGAATGCCTGGGGAGCGTGTGCGCATGCGTACGTCTCGGTTGCGCATGCGTGCTCCACGGCTACGCATGCGCGGCGCGACGGGGAGCGCGTTGGAGTGGGGGTAACTCGGTGAAAGGGCGCGAAACACGCGACAGAGGCCGCGAACCGTGAAGCCTGGGAATATTTGAAAAAAGAAATAAACTCGTGGAAAATGGATGACGAGGCGCAGCCGAGGGCAAGGAATATGTAACGAGGAAGAAGCCTGACGGGATAAAGGCGAGGATGATAAAGTATAAAATGCAATCTCTGTCTTTTCGTTCGGAACTATCGTTTTAGCGCCACGAGTGATCAATTAGGGTTAACGCTCCGCTCCTCTTTTGTAATCGCGTAGACGTCCCGATAGAGGGCGCTGCATCGAGTTTCCCTTTTCGCCGGAATTTTTATGCAAATATTACGTGCTTCGGCGCGTTACTCTTTGATGTTCACCGTGTTCAGTTTTTATGCATATGTATATATCACCGTGTTGAACGTAGACGGGGTTATACAAGGTTAGTTGGGAAGAGTGATTTGTCTGACTGGGGCTCGCCGTGTCGATTTATTTTGAATAGCTGCCGGCTATTTGTGAGGGTGCAACATGTCGAAATATTTCGAAAAATGTGTCTACGTATAATATACGAGTAACGCGAAGTGAATCTTCAAACTTGATTATCTCGAAAAGATTTTTATTTTTCTTATTTCTTTTTTCTTTCTCTCTTTTATAAGGAATTGCCTCTAGAACGTTATTATGTGTTGTATAGTACTCTGTATAGTACGCATGGCAAAAAATTGCCGGCAAAACACAGTAATACAAAATATCGAAAAGTAATTTTTCAAATGTACAATGATACAATATGGGCATAAACAAGGTGTCAAATCGGTTTGATATGAAGTAAAAATGAAGAGAAAAAAATATTATTGTAGAGGAGAGAATAAACGAGATTGGCTACAATTTTTTGCCACGAGTATATAAAACATATAAATATATGTATACACATGCATATGAATGATATATGCAGGATATATGGAAGGAAATTTATTTGTTGCAATTTAAACTATAGTATAGTACAATAGCTTTTATTTTTGAAAAATACGATGCTTTTAGGTCACGATATGTTTATGGTTTAAAAATAGAGTTATGTTACGAACATAACAGATTTAAGGATAGGATAACACATGTAAGTGCAATTGGAATTGTATACAGGGTGGTACAGTTAAAATCTAAGAAATTTTGAGCAATCTTTAATAATCAAATGATAATATTCTGGGAGTGAATGAATATGAAGAAAATATAACAATATATAAAAAATATACTAAACTATTAATTTGCTTGGAATTTCATACAATGGATTGCATGAAAAAAAATTCTTTCGCAATAGAATGTACCCATTTCAGCATATAATAGTTAATAAGAAACGCATTTAGGTGATTGCTTTCAGCTAGATTACCCTATATAACAGCCATTTAATGAATACAATATGTTAACTTATCGTGTATGCTATTTTCTTGTATACAATAATACAAAAAAATATAAGTTATTAATTTTCTTTGAGTACGTGGCTTTTAACAAAAAATCAGAAAAAATTATTAATTTATATTCATAATAAGATATAATGAGAAAATATAAAAGTAGCTTGAATATTTCAATGAAAAATTAACACAATTAAATTTCCAATTTTTTAAAACCGCTTTTGTAGCCAACAATTTTTGCAGAAATGAGAATTCTGACATTTTCTTTTTATTCACTTCAACAGAACATTGTTAGAATAGACAATTAAATCATGTTTAAAATTACAAATATGTCACATAGTTGGTTTAAGAAAAACGAAAAACAAGTAGATATTTATTGGTAATGTAAATTTTTAAATATTTGTAATGCTATTTAAAAAGTGTCAACGAGGAATTTTCACAAAATTTCTTAAACGTGTCTCAAAATATTTCCGTTCCATGGTATTCTGTAATCACTCGCCAACGCAATAAAGAACGAGTACTATACTTCACTCGAGAAGCTGACAACAAATATTTCGACCAGTTTCACGACAGCAGGCCGTGAAATTTTAGGGTGGCATATATCTCCTGAGAGACGATGAACTCTCATCATTGAATTTTAGTGGCGCCGCTGAACAACTGGGTTTTACTGCAAAAAATTATGGTTATACGTTTCCCGCTATAACAGATCAAGCGATGTTCAACAAGACACAAAGTTACCGTGAAATATGGCAAAGACGGAGAGACATAACGATTTCAAAATATACACTCCGAATAATTTTACACGAATTTGCTCGCAGTGAAAATCGAAAATAACTTGATAAACAAGCACAGAATAAATATCCAAATTTACGTCAAATAATCAGGTAACCAAATATCATATTTCAAAAGTTCAATACCTTGTTTAATTTCAATATTATATATACTGTCCAACGAAATTTGATTGTTAAAAGAATCAATTTATATATAATATGTTTGTGTTACAATAAATTATTCGTATCGTTAATATAACGTAATTAAACTAAGAAGCAGCACAATATTCGAAGTATGTCTTATACACGAATATTAATAACACTCCTCACCTAATGAATCTCAATTTTCACTATCAAATTTCTTTTATCTGCGTTCTATTCTACTCGTCGCAATGAGTAAATATAAAAACAAAACCATGGGCGGCAAACGACAAAATATAACAAAATAAACAACGTAATATTTTGTCCTCTTTCCCATAAACACATGGACCAATTAATATATATCATTTAGTCAATACTTTTCCAAGATTAAAAATCAACTCGACACAAGCATCGAGTACAACCGTAAAATTTATATTACGAGAAATCAACTTTTCTCGTGGTATTTATCAATCAAATAATGACCTATATAAATATACAGAATCGCACTATAAGTCGTGATACTATTTTTATACGTCCGATATAAACACTAATAAAAATAATTAACGAGCTTTAAAAAGCCGATTTAAAAATATTACAGCGACTGTTACACGTGGTAATAATAATTGGGAATAATTATTAATCCCTTTTAAGGTTAGCAAAATTCGTAATTTTCCTAGAATTGATCGCACAGTGCGAGGCTTGGCGCCGCAACGTGGGACGCTGCAACGAACCGGTCGATTTTGCACCGAAGCTGCACACACATGCCAGCAAATCGTTGGCCGTGGGTGTCTGCTGTTATACTCTGATTTTGATTTAAAAGTTCAAAGTGAATTACACCCGTGTCACCCGAGCTCACGCACGGCGAAACCTTCCGAGGCTGAAATTCCGCTACGGGCGGAGGTATAGATTTTCCGCGCGCTGATAACCATCGTTTGCGCGCAGAATTGCCACATAAAATCCGTTTTTTTCCGCAAATGCTCATTCTCCGGGCACAGTTCGTCACTGACGAATCATGCGGAATCCATTTTCACGGGAATCGATACTCTTTTCGATTTGTTTCGAACGTCCATGCACAATGCCATTGGTGCAGGCTTGTCGATGTTTCTTCTGTAATCAGACAGGGTCCTGATTCAATTTGGGCTGTTTAATGCTTCGTCGAACGTCATTGATCGACCTGGCTTTAAATTATCTGGCGGGTCACGGAAAATTATGGTTGCTGTACCTTTTTTATTTACGTCCAATTTGCTACAGATATTTATAGAGCTTTTCCTCTCCTCGAGTTTATTAACTTCCTAATTTTTTTTTTTTTTATTGAAATTCGTAGTAATTAGACAAATCATAGAAAATTATGGTCGCCAAACCTTTTTTTTCGAATTTGGTATGGGTATTTGTCGATTTATTCCTCTCTTCGAGTTTATTAACTTCTTGACTGTTTTTTTTTTTATTGAAATTCGTAGTAATCAGGAAAATCATAGAAAATTATGGTCACCACACTTGTTTTATTTCGAACTTGGTATGGGTATTTGTCGATTTATTCCCCTCGTTGAGTTTGTTAACTTTTTGGGTGTATCTTTTCATTGAAATTCGTAATAATCAAGCAAATCATAGAAAATTATGGTCACCACAACTTTTTTATTTCGAATTTGGTATGGGTATTTGTCGATTTATTCCTCTCTTTGAGTTTATTAGCTTTTTGGGTGTATCTTTTCATTGAAATTCGTAATAATCAGGCAAATCATAGAAAATTATGGTCACCACACTTTTTTTATTTCGAACTTGGTATGGGTATTTGTCGATTTATTCCCCTCGTTGAGTTTGTTAACTTTTTGGGTGTTTTTTTTTTATTGAAATTCGTAGTAATCAGGCAAATCATAGAAAATTATGGTTGCCATATCTTTCTTATTTCGAATTTGCTACAGAGATTTGTCGATTTATTTCTCTTTTTGAGCTTATCTGCTTTTTCGGTGGAGAAATTGACGCGCTTTTTTGATTGAAATTTGTAATTATTAGACACTGCTGAAAATTATGGTTGCCGTTCTTTATATAAAATTTGCTATACATATTTATCGAGTTATTCCTCTCTTTGAGTTTATTAACTTCTTGGGTGTATTTTTATTATTGAAATTTGTAATAATCAGGCAAATCAGAAAAAAATATGGTCACCACACCTTTATTAGCTTCTTGAATGAAGAAATTAATGCACTTCCTTTTATTGAAATTTGGAATTATTAGGCAAATAACAGGAAGTTTTTTCTTACATTGACATTTTTATTTCAAAGTAAAACTCTCTTTTTGAGTTTATTTTCTCCTTTGATAGAAAGACTGACGTATTTTTTCGATTGAAGTTTGTAATTAACAGGAAAATTACAGAAAATTATGGTTGCCTACGATGGTTCAGATAGATGTTAATATATATACATATATTCATGTAAAAAATTAGTAATGTTTGTAAGAAAGAATGAGTGGGACTAGTATGCCTGGAATATCAATATGAACGAATTCAGGTTGTTATTAAAAACGAGTATACGTGTAATGAAAGATGCGTGATATAGACTATATGCATATGTAGGAAATATACACGTATACATATGAAAGAAGAAAGAAGAAATAAGAGATTAGTTGGAAAGGTCAGTTAAAATTCAACTGTCATTGAAAGTGAATGTAACAACGAGAATCCTACGAGAGAGTGAACATAATTATATAATTCTTTCACATTTCTACGGTGTCCATTAATAAAGTTAAATAAGTATTTAATACATTCATAAAAAATATACCATTCACTACTAATATGACCACTCCTTTTTATTTTATTCCTCTTTTCGAGTTTATTTGCTTCTTTTTTCTTAGAGAAATTAATGTATTTCCTTTTCATTGAAATTTGTAACTATCTGACTTTTTGTTAATGCTTTTGAGTTCACGTATATGTTGTAAATGGCTTTTGTTGATACGTATTCTCTGATCCCTTTTTCTGCCTTTGTTTTCGAATCCTTGGCTGCAATTCGTTATACCCTGTTTTGATTGTCTGAATATTTTTGAACGCTAACGTATCATGCTTTATTTTTATTTCATATAGTGTTTTTGCAAAGTAAATTTATGTATTATGCAACAGTGGAAAATGTGTTTCGTTGATGGTTCAATTTTTTGATTTTCTTTTTACGCATAGAAGGTATCGATTTGAACGACACCAACTCTTACTGCATATAGGTACACAATTTTTTTTATATCTTCCTTTATCAAATTCCCGTTTATCTTAAAAACATTCGGAAAATTTTGTATTACATGTAGGAATACATATAAAGGCAACCATACGTTTTTAAAGTACACATAAAACATGCACATAAAAATATTATCCGAATGTGATAGAATAAATAAGACAGAAGTATTTGTAAGATAAAAATTAACAATAAAGTAGAAACCTGTAATATAATTTTATGACACGATATAATATAATTGGTAACATAGAAATAAAAACATATACAAAATATAAAGTACAATATAATACTATATGAAATATCTTATAAACGTATTAATAATAAATAAAAAAAATATATAGAATCAAATTATACTTCGCTCCAAATCTTTTTTAATATTTTGATTACTACTTATTTCATCCACCATGTATTACATAGTAAAATCCACTTTCCCATCTACATTCTATTTTTCTTACTATTGTAATATTTCACATATACACAGTTTTCTAAAATCAATTCAGCACAAAACTCGTATTTCAAAAATCCAAAAAAATGTTTCACTACCTATATATCACAATAGAAAAGAATTTATCCAATTTCAGTTTTTCCTCTGCACCGCTAGAACTAGCAACCTATTATACAGGGTGTCCAATTTCAATTGGCACAACAAAAATTCCTTAAGCAGCTGAATCAATGAAAACAAAACTGTCTCAGAACTTTGAACTACAAAATACCAAAATACTAAAAAGAAAACTAAAACACAAGGACAAATAAAAACTTATTTCAATAAGTCACCTTTCTATGAGATTTGTCGCTGTCACCTTAAATGAAACACCCTATATAATAAGTACCTATAGACGATATTATACAGACATGATAATAATTCACAGTGAAGATAAATAATTATATTTCTACCTCAATAAAAATCAATATTAATTTCCTGAAAAGCAGTTATACGTTTCCAGTATATGCAAAAATAAAGTACATAAATCAGCACATTTTGATCCACGTGTTAACTCATCTGTTGACAGCATACATATTAACCTACCTATTGACAGACATGTGCAATTAAAGCGAAATACATAGATATTTCTGTTTTATCTTTCCCCATCTACAATATTAAAATCTTGTCGTTGAACCAAGCATGTATTTGTTCATACACGCACACAGTCCACATGCGTGAATCGTCGGGATGCAGAGGGTTCGATATTCCGGTTTAACGAGCAAAGAGTACTGCGGCTGGAAGATAATTTCGTGGAAAATGGAACAACAGGACGGGAAAGAAAACGGCAACATGCAAAATGAAATTTCCCTTTTCCGTCAGCCTGGTCGTAAACGAGACCCAAGATGGAGCCACTTTAGTTACACTTCGACGCCATCGCGGCCGCCATAACCTCATTTTTTCGCGCGGAAATGGCGATTCTTCGTTAGCATTCTTGCCAAGAATCGTGAACAGCAGAGTCTCGCTTTGTTTGCCTTTGTTATTTTTAGTTTCGTGTACACTGCTACCTCTGACAAAAAGCTTTTGCCCGAACTCAATTATTTTCTCCTTCATGATAAACAGAAATTTTAATTATTATCTTTTGTTGCTTTCACTTTATACCTAGTCTATTTAATACCCTCTTTTATGTTCATACTATGTTATTCTACATCCAGAACGTTAATTTTAGATAATTATGCATTGTAGTAATTAGGGACAAATTTTTTGTCAGGATAGTATATGTATGACGTTTAATATTGTATATTATAAAAATGGACTATTAATCGTAGAGAATTGTGATATGACAAAAATTATTTTGGCATTAACTGGCATAGTGAATCGGGCCAATAAACGACCTCAAAAATTAACTGTCAATAAATAAAAAATCAAGGACCCTTCTTCCCTGCAATTTTTTATTTTTTGACTAATTTTTTACCAGCGGTTCTCAACCTCCTCTTTCGCAAAACATCAACCAATATGTGATAAAGTCACATACAGCTTTGTATGTAGTATGTATTTATTATAATACTTCTCACTGTAAATAATTCAAAAATTTTATGCAATTTCATTGAATTCAAACCTTAATCCCAAATATACTATACATAAGACAGAATTTCTTTCACATTTTAAATTCATACTTACACATTAAAACACTGAAGAAAGTAATATTTATTCAATTTAATAGAAATAACATAGAAAGTATTTAAAAAATATTTATAAAATATGAAACCAAATTTTGCTAAAATATATTAGTTTTTAAAATGTGAATTGTATTATATAATTATATAGAAGTATTATATTAGTTACATTGAATCGTCTAATGTTTTTTCTATGACCGTATAAAAAAGACTGTATTATATTATTATATTTTTATGACATCCTACTTTCAGACCGAACAATTTCTTGTATTTATTTTTCTAAAGTATCTTTCCGAAATATCACTAGGAAATTAATCCACTCGTGGTGGAACGAATATACAATGCGAACGACGATCATCACGATTTATTGAAATCTCATCGAATACTCGACAAACACAATTACGCGGAATAAACGTTCCTTGCGCAAACGGTTTTCCAAAAATCGGGAACGAATAAATCCAGCGATAATTGGAAGAGTAAAGGAAGCTGCGAGATAAATACGAAATATTGAAATGGGTATACGAAATTCTGGCTGAAGTGGGAGTGGCGTATTTACCAGTGTTGATTTAATTTTTTCAATCGACCCAACGAACACGCCTGACAACGAAGATTCGCGAATCGTGTGTTTCCTGAGACACACACGCCGGTAAATTCTGCTCTTCTCCCGTTAATAATGGAATAATATTTTTCGAACGGCTATATTAAGCGTGCTATAACAGCGAGCAGATGTGCTTGAGATGAAATATCGCGGTACCATTATCTCGTTCCAACGATCTATTTCGATAAAATCATTTTCCCTTTCGCGAAACTCTAGTGGCTCGATATTACATTTTTTAAAGTAAAATATCGTAGGATTATTCTTAAGTAAATCTCTTGCATCTGCTATATGAAATGTCACTTTTAACAAAATAACAAAACAGATTTATTTAATCTGAAGTAAAACTCTGATTTTCGAATTCTCAGTCTCTCACTAGCTACACTTGGATTATGCACACTTACTATTACAACTCTTACTGCCTAATTCATAAATACTTAACCACTGACATTGTGATCCTGACACTGACTCCGACATTGACGCCGTCTCTGACAATGACTCAAACATTGATTCTGACATTAACTCTGAGACTAATTCTGACGATGATTCTGACGTTGACTATGACACTGCTCTGAGGTCTGACACGGTCTCTGACATTGACGGTAACATTGACGGTAACGTTGACGGTAACGTTGACGGTAACGTTGACGGTAACGTTGACGGTAACGTTGACGGTAACGTTGACGGTAACGTTGGTAACGTTGACGGTAACGTTGACGGTAACGTTGACGGTAACGTTGACGGTAACGTTGACGGTATCGTTGACGGTAACGTTGACGGTAACGTTGACGGTAACGTTTGACGGTAACGTTGATTGTAACATTGACGGTAACATTGACGGTAACATTGATTGTAACATTGATTGTAACATTGATTGTAACATTGATTGTAACAGTGGACTGTAACAGTGACTGTAACATTGACTGTAACATTAACTGTAACATTGACTGTAACATTGACTGTAACATTGACGGTAACATTACCTGTAACATTGACGGTAACATTGACGGTAACATTGATTGTAACATTGACGGTAACATTGATTGTAACATTGATTGTAAACATTTGACTGTAACATTGACTGTAACATTGCCTCTTGACATTGATTCTAACATTGACTCTGACATTGACTCTGGCATTCACACGATCTCTGATATTGACTGTGACATTCACACGATCTTTTGACATTGACTCTGGCATTCACACGATCTCTGACATTGACTCTAACAATAACTCTGAGTCTGACTCTAACTCTGGCGTTAACTTTTACATTAACACTGACTTTGACTCTAACATTGACTCTGACATTGATTCCAATACTGACACTGACACTATATCTCTTCTTAGAGATCTTCAACCCGCGACATCACAATATATTTCTCATACCACTCACCGGGGTGTAGTAAAAACAAACGACAAAAGGAGGTGAACGGTGTATTAGTTTAATTTAAAAATTAATATTTCGTGACACTTTTGTATACCTTTATATATTGTTAGACGATAACGAGTCATCCTACCATAAATGACAGTGCTATATACTAATAGATCGATGTTTATTGACGTTCGATATTCATCGAAAAAAAGAATATCAAATTCTTGGTCAAATACCAAATTCCAAGACAGCGATTAGCAAGGACCTATCCTGTTCATTCTCCTGTATATTATTTTAATACCGTTAATAAATACACTACCGGCATTTACACGGTAATATAGAGATCAAGGATATCATCCTGTTGCTCAATTTCTTATCTCTAACTTATATCCCATAACCTCTATCTCTTTCTATATATAACAACGAATGAAAAGACGGGCAAACTGGCAAATGCTTCAGTTGCAAGTACGAATCGAGATAAATATCATTCGAACGTTCGCTTCATCTGAGTCGTGTCAATTTACTGATGATCCGACGGAAAAACACTCGAAAATGGGCGGACAACGAATATTTACCTACGTCGCTAAATCTACTCGTCTAGCTGCTCACTGAACGACGAACGGTTCGTTATTTGAACTTCGTCGGTTATTAGACAGCATTTGCGCCAGAGAGATTCATTCTCAAGCTACAGCTAAACTTTTCGATATTAAAATGATTAAACATAATATCCCATCCAAACGTGCAAAACTTTGAAATCTCCAAATTAAATAAATTATACCTCTTGAATTTTAAACGACGCACTGAAGAATCAAATCCTGTCATGGCTTAGCAAAATTGTAAAAACTGGTAGTCAATATTAAATTCAAGATAATATCAATTATGGTTAATTTATGACACTCAAGATTGTCTTCTATTGTGTTATAAAAAATTTTTGTATTTTGCTTTCCCATGTAGCTATGTATATATACAAGCGAAAATTCAATACACTAGAGAATCTATAAACAATAGCTAAACTTCTCGATTTCACAATAATTAAATATAATATACGATTCAGCCGTGCAACTCTAAAATCTTCTGATTACAATAAATTATAATTCTGGAATCTTGAACTACGCATTCAAGAATCGAATCTCACTCGTGACTTAGCAAAATACCATCCATGGTTCTATGGTTAACACTAGAACTACTGATCTGCAATGTATACCTAATTACAGTGCATGCAATTGGTATTAATATGATATATTGAAAATAAAAAGGCATATGTAATCGTGACCCTATTTAAATAAAATATCGATATAAATTTTACCAGACATAACTGCGTATTTTTAACAATTGCGAAAATAAAATGTCCGAATGGAATCACTTTGACTTTCACCGAAGTTCTAGTGTTAATTTATTACACTAAAAAATTATCTTCTGCATTTCTTCTATTTTATATTAAATATTAAATATTATTATACTATATATACTATATATAATACTATTTAGGTATACAAACTTTCTCATGTAGCTATGTATATATACAACAAAAAATGCAGTACACTCGAGATATCCATAAGCTACAATAAATAAACGTCTCGATATTAAATTAATCAAACATAATATACAATATACTTACAGTCTCCGAATTACAATAAATTATAATCCTCGAATTTAACGCACTGAGGAATCGAATTCCAATTGTAGCTTCACAAAATTATAAAAATTAATAGCCACTATTACGTTCAAGATAATACCATCCATGGTTCTATGGATAATTTATTACACTCCAGATCATCTCCTGTATCATTATAAAAAATTTCTTCTATTTTACATTAAGATTTCAAACGACGTACTCAAGAATCGAATCCCAAGTCGTGGGTCAGCAAAATTATAAAAATTGATAGTCACTATTACGTTCAAGATAATACCACCCATGGTTCTATGGTTAATTTATTACACTCCAGATCATCTCCTGCATCATTATAAAAAATTTCTTTTATTTTGCATTAGGATTTCACACGACGCACTCAAGAATCGAATTCCAAGTCGTGGGTCAGCAAAATTATAAAAATTAATAGCCACTATATTACGTTCAAGATAATACCATCCATGGTTCTATGGTTAATTTATTACACTCCAGATCATCTCCTGCATCATTATAAAAAATTTCTTCTATTTTACATTAGGATTTCAAACGACGTATTCAAGAATCGAATCCCAAGTCGTGGCTCAGCAAAATTATAAAAATTAATAGCCACTATTACGTTCAAGATAATACCATCCATAGTTCTATAGATAATTTATTACACTCCAGATCATCTCCTGCATCATTATAAAAAATTTCTTCTATTTTACATTAGGATTTCAAACGACGTATTCAAGAATCGAATCCCAAATCGTGGGTCAGTAAAATTATAAAAATTAATAGCCCCTATGAAGTTCAAGATAATACCATCCACGATTTTACGGTTAACCCATTTGCATCATCGCTCTGAAAGGAGTCTTCCAAGCCTTTCAATGAAATTAAGTGTAACAAACGAACTCTTATATTTGATCCAGAAATTATACCTATATTAAAACATCATTCTATACGTTGCTATAGTATAAATATTTATTCTTTTACATAGTCGTATGATACATAAATTTAAAATAGGCAAGCAACAGTTATTGAGTGCGGATTATTCCGCTTAATGATGCAAATGGGTCAATTAATTAATTTGTTATACGAAATTTCTTCCACTTCACATTAGGAAAACCTCGATTACTCGGGTATACGAACTCTCCCACGTAGCTATACGTACCGCCGAAAATGCAGTACACTAGAGACAGGTCTAGATTGCCAAGAAAGTCGGGAGAATTTCCCATCGCGATTGATCAAACGCTCGACACCCAAAGCTCTAGCATGAAACCAAGCCACGGTAGCATAATTCCACGTTCCACGGTCTCCGTCGTTCCTCCTCCCTTCGTTTACAAGGAAGTTGCAAGTCGAAATTGCAAGGTGCAGGAGCAAGGACTAAGGTAGTATTGTTCGAGGCAGATCTCAAGAAGTTCCTGACGCGGGTACGTCTCGCCTGTCCCTTGGTAGATCGAAGCTAGCCAGACGGGAAGACGTATCGAACGCGGTATTCATCCGGATAGAGAAGGAGAAGGAAAGCCAGAGAGAGAGAGAGAGAGTGAGAGAGAGAGAGAAAGTGTTGATCGCGGATCGCTACGGACCAGCCTGGTCCCTCTCAACCCCTTTTCCGGCGGGACGAGTCCACAGAAGCAGCCAACCAAGACGGATTGTCCTCGGCGAAACTTCCTTAATTATCTCGCGGTTCGAGGAATAATTCGGCCGATTCGAACAGGGTGGTTTACAAATCCGGTCGACATCTTGCGACAAACAAGCCGTCGCTGGGAACAAGCCAACAAAACGAACGCCACCGGGTGGGGGAAGGTGAAGAAGAGGACTCGTCTGGCCTGGCCAGACTACCAGACCCGGGTTCAAAGGTTTTACACTCTCGGACTGGTTGCTGCTCGTTGCTTGGCTCTTTCGCCATTGTAAAAGGCTCGTTATATTTGTTTACTTATGCTGTGTTTATTTTCTCGATTTCGTTACTATTATAGTTTTTATTACACTTATTTATTGATGTATCTTATGTGTTTATTATTACACTTATTTATACTATATTTATTTGAAGGTACCAGATGTAATAATTTTTAGTTGTTTATTATATTTGTTTACTTCAGCTTTGTTTATTTATTATATCATTTACGACTAATTTATTTATATAGATTTTTTTTTATTACTATTATAGTTTTTATTACACTTATTTATTGGTGTATCTAATGTATTAATTATTACATTTATTTATACTAAATTTATCTAAAGGTACCGTATGTAATAATTTTTAGTTGTTTATTGTATTGGTTTACTTCAGCTGTATTTATTTATTATTTCATTTATGACAAATTTATTTTTACAGATTTAGTTTCCACATTTATCATCGATACATTTGTTATTGTATTTATTTATTGACACAATATGTTATATATTTAGTATAATATTTATTTGCACTATGTATATGGAAGAGTGCTACCTGTAATAATTATTATTTATTTATAATGCACTTGTTTATTGTAGTTGCCTGCTTATGCTGTATTTGTTTTTTGGATTTATTTACTTTATTATTATTATATTCTTTGTTTACTATTTAATTTACATTAAATTTATTTATACTGTTTTATTCACTTTATCATTGCGATATTTATTTATTAATTGCATGTTATGTCTTTATTATTAAATCTACAATTATATCGTATTGATTCAAATATACTATATGTATTAATTGTTTATTTATATTCTTACTATTTAGTATATTGTTTATGTATGCAATATTTCTTTATCGTTATATTTATCTATGATCATATTTATTTACTCATATATAGTATATATTTACCAATAGTACATGTATTTACCATTACACATATATTATATTTATTATAAATAACACTTAGTATTTCGATTTAATTTAAATCTGCTCGTCTATTGTGGTTAATTCCAGTGATCCTGTGCATTTATTAGATCAAAAATTCTCAATGGTTTTAAATAAAGACATATTGCACCCTAAAACATACAATTTACAAAGGTTTAAATAAGATGGTAATATTGAACAGGTGCTCAAGGCGATTTTTTATTCACGAAGGCGGAAATCTGAATTCGTAAGATGAAAATAAGTCCACTACGTCACTCGGTTCTCAAAAAAAAAAAACGAAAATTTTTCGATTTGGGATCACAGTTCATGTTAAACTATTTTTTGGCGCGAACAAAATGACGAACGAGTAACTGGAAGCAACCGACGCGCGCGTGACGAAACAGGCCAAAACTGCTCGAAAACTGGAACGAATGTCACCTGGGAGTGTAAAAAAAAAAAAGAAAAAAAAAATTGTAATGGAAAAAGCAATGTATGGACCTTGTGTCGAACAAAAAACGCTAGACCGTTTAGCTTGAAGCTTGATACAAATATTGTTTATGCATTCAGGTCGCGTGTGGGTATATAAATTTTTAGTGTCAATCTGGTATTGAAAATAAAGAGGAAAATGGATATTTTGTTTTCAATGGAATTTAGAGTTATTGTTTAAATGGAATGGAAATGGTTTCGTGACTTGAGCACTGGGATTGTAAATATTAAAAAAAGAATTTCGGTACCGGTACGATAGTTTTATATAGAGTGCTAGATTACGGGAGGATCAAATAAAATTTTGCAATCAGTGTATAGTGACGGATACAAGAAATGAAGTAAAAGAGAAAATTAAACGAAAATCTGTAAAGTAAAAAATTGTGTAATGTATTATAGTCAAGCGAAATATGAAGTTTGTTGAACCGTTTTTGAGTCAGTATAGCCACTATTTTCGAATTGAAATTTGGAATTAATTTTGGAATCATGAAAAATGTGTAACATTTGTAATATGTAGATCAATAAAAAAAAGAAAAAGGATACAAAGTTTCGAATTCCTGAATCATTAAAAAAGATATAAAGTTTCAAAGTCACTGTTTAAAAATTTGGAATTTTATAATTACCAAAGAAAGTGTAATATTTTTAATTATTAAGTTATACAGAAAAGAACAAAAGTTCGAAATTTTTAACGATGAAATAAGAGAAAAAAACCTGGAATATTTGAAGTTCGAAAGAAACTGGAGATTTTCGAGTTTCTTAATTATGGAATTAGTGAAAAATGTTGAATTCTCGAATCATTTAAATATTCTAAAATTTCCTATTCTCAAGTCAGTAATAAAAGCACAACTTCGAATATTCATAACATTAAAAAACAGAACACTGAATACAAAATTCTACATTCTGAATTAGAAAGTGCAAAATTAAAAATTTCCGAACAAATAAAAAGTACAGAATTTAGAATTTTGGAATTCATTTAGAATTTCCAAGATTAATAAAAAGCAGAAAATTTGGAATTTTTGAATGAATGGGTGTAAAATTGCAAATTTTCGAATCAATAGAAGATGTAAAATTGTAAATTATCGAATCAATAGAAGGTATAAAATTTAAAATTTTCGAATCAATAGAAGGTGTAAAATTGAAAATTTTCGAATCAATAGAAGATGTAAAATTGTAAATTTTCGAATCAATACAAGATGTAAAATTGTAAATTTTCGAATCAATAAAAAGTGTAAAATTGCAAATTTTCAAATCAATAGAAGGTGTAAAATTGCAAATTTTCGAATCAATAGAAGGTGTAAAATTGTAAATTTTCGAATCAATAGAAGGTGTAAAATTGTAAATTTTCGAATCAATAGAAGATGTAAAATTGTAAATTTTCGAATCAATAGAAGCTGTAAAATTGTAAATTTTCGAATCAATAGAAGGTGTAAAATTGAAAATTTTGAAATCAATAGAAGGTGTAAAATTGCAAATTTTCAAATCAATAGAAGGTGTAAAATTGCAAATTTTCGAATCAATAGAAGGTGTAAAATTGCAAATTTTCGAATCAATAGAAGGTGTAAAATTGCAAATTTTCGAATCAATAGAAGGTGTATAATTGCAAATTTCTGAATCAGTAGGGGTAAAATTGAAAATTTTCGAATCAATAGAAATTACAAAATTTAGAATTTTCGAATTAATAAAGATTGAAAATTCTCGAATTAATAAAAACTGAAAATTTTCGAATTAATAAAGATTGAAAATTCTCGAATTAATAAAAACTGAAAATTTTCGAATTAATAAAGATTGAAAATTTTCTAATTTCCAAATCACAAATGAACGAAATAAAATAAATAAAAACCGTAAAACACGTGATTCTCCAATCACGAAATCTTCTCGGATTTCGACATCTCGATGAATTCATTCTTACCAAAAACACGTCTGCCCACTTCCAACTCGTGAGACAAAGTTTCCAAGACACAGTGATTGCTCCCTAACAAGCCGTAAGAGGAGTGAGCATTCTCGAAGATGAAACGATAACAGGGTCGTCTACGTTCGATAAATCGAAGTTTCTGTTTCGAAAGCTACGTCCTCGAGTACCTGGATTCCCGGATTCTCTCCTGAGACACGATATGTCAGGGTACTTACAGAGATGCTCGACGAAGACACTTTAAACAAGCATGCTCAATAGCTGAAATTTCCCGCGAGTACTTCACCCCTGATCCTTACCTCGCTACTCTCCTTTCATCGATAAGCTTTTAGCATAAACAGGAGAAAAATTATTCCACAATCTCCGTTTGTTCTCCCTGTCTTGTCCACCTAGACATTTCACGATCAAACATCGACTTATCGTATTTCCATTCCGTCGTTTCCACAATTATTATTAACATTTCTGTATACTGCATTCAAAAATGAATTAAAGATTAGTATCTCCAGTGTCCGAAGGTTAGTTCTCATAATAGCTAAACATCTAATAATATTGCTGCATCTAATACGTCGAATAAAATTAAAGTAAAAAGAATATTTTCAGATTTTGAACGTTTATATCCGCGTATCTATATCTTGTCATATTTTCCCTGATAAGTCATACTGGCAAAGTTCAACCGTTCAGCTTTGAAACTCCCTAGAGTACGATGCAAGTTCAAACTAAGACGTATAGATGGAACACTGGCGGCATACTGACCATTCATGCAAGATAAGCTGTGGGTACAGTGGCCTTGAACGATTCGAGGATATGAGTAAAGCTGTGTAGAGGATCCATAAAAAATTCACACTTTAATCTCCAGTTTCGTGTCTTTATCAGCTAACCTAATCGATTTGATGACACACCAATCCAAAATTTGGATATCGAAAAACCCTTTGCACTCTAGATTATATTTCTATTTTGTCATCAGCAACTCCCGAGTGTTTAATTTCGAATTTACTTCGACTAAGAAATAGGTAAATTTAAATAAATAAAGAAAGAAACAAATCCTATTGAATGTTTTTATCAAATGTACACATCCTGAGTTACACTAGACATGGACGTAAAAAGAGATTAGGTTTGGGTTATAAATAAATGGAGGAAGAAACAAATTCAATTAAATGTCAGTTTTCAAATGTATACCTTCTAAGTCACGCTCGAAGTATAAAGTGTTAACCTAAACTCGTAAAAACTGCACCCCAATACAACAAAGGAATCTCGAAGACAGTGGCAGCCAATTATCATACCTCGAAGCACACCTGACCGAAGAGCGGGAAAATATGGAGGCAAGAAACCCCGAAGCAAGGTCTGGAAACAGCAATATTCGGAGAGAGCCGGAAATCACAGCTGGAAACTCGGTGTTCCGGTCGACCGACCCCGGAGCAGCATCGAAACGGGAAGGCAAACGTCCATGGAGACCGGTAGCGTGGAAATTAAAACAAACTACGAAGTGATCCGCTAAATACACGTCCGAAAGGAGCGTTGGCAAACGTGTCGAGGTAGCCGTGGGTTAGTTTCGTTCGAATTTCCAACGGACACGTCTGTCGGTGCGCGATACACGTCCGCGACAGTTTGCCGAGTTCTCTCACGGACGCCGGGAACTTCGGGTGCAACTCAAGACGCGACGAAGGGCGTGGGAACGGGGATTCCAGTCGAGTGGAAGCGCGGCGTCGCGACGGTTGCCCGTATCGCCGCCAGCGGTCGCGCGCGAGTTCGTGTTCTCGGCCGCCAGGCGGCGCGAGCGAGTACCGGGCGCACTGGCGCGAGACGCACGTGTCTCAGGCGCCGCGACGCTGCCTAACGATACTCGGTGTGCGGAGTGAGCAGGGTGGACACGCGGCCCGGAATGCCAAGGAAGCCGGCTCGGACAAAACGATCGACAAAACTCACCGGAGAAGTTCGTTTGGCAAGCGGCCCGCGATGGTCAGCCTTAAGCTCTGTCCGCACTGACGTTTATTGCATCCAGCTACCCAGCCCGACGTTCTCTCCCTTAACAACCGTGATATTACACGCGCGACTGTTCCTCGTTGAAACGGGTCTTCGATCGTAATTCGGCTGGCTTTCGCCTATTCAATGCGTCTAATGGATTTTTAATCGCGCCAGGCTTCTCGCGGTGCTCCTGTCACGTGTGATAGTATTACACTCCACTTATACATGTGGATTTTAGTACGACTGATTTGTATGGTTTAGGGATTTGTTTTATGTGCAAATTAATTTGTGGCAACTGTTTGAAAATATGTACATTTTAATCAGGAGTTCTCACTTGTGAAATTTCTACAATTTGTTAAATGTATAATTATTTAATACATTTTTATAGTATTTGTAACATTTTATATATACATATACATGTATGTACAATTGTGTACAAATATAAATAAATGTATATTCAATATGTATATGCATGTGTATATATGTATTGGCTTCCTAGATTGTGAAAGAGTAATAGTAACAATTTTATGAAATTAATATAAAAATAATAATTATACAAAATTTACTTTTCATGTAGTATTTTAAATAAATGGAATACATTATTAATTAGAGTATACGTAACACAATCTGCTAGTAAGTTTCTTTTAAGAATAAGCAAATTTTATGTAAGAATGAAGGAGTATTCATAACTATTTGAATAATTATATATAGTTATAGTTATTTGAATAACCATTCTGAATGAAGAAAATTGTTTTCAGGAGTTGGAGAATACAGCTGAATATTAAATATTTCTTGCCAATTTAAATAAAATTGATTTGTCAACATAATTAAAATCTTCATATCTAGAGATACAATGGTAACTTTAATAATGGTAAAAAGAGGTAAATAATAACATTTATATTTTGCTGTAATTTCCTTACTTGATTTATCATTAACTTAGTGTTAATTTAAGAAGTTGTAACTATAATTTTGTATAATAAATACAATTGCAGTCCGAGTGTTTCCTGATATTACTGCGATACAAGACAGTTTCCATTAATATAATATTATGCTATATTCCAGAAGATAGTTATCAGATACTTTTGTGACGCTGAAATATTACAATAACCTGGGTAGTTCTCATTGAAATTGCATGTAACTGAGAAAGCTACGAGACATTTTGTCATAAGTTCCAATTAAAAGTAAAGACTTTCCGTGTTCCAGTTTCTACGGTATCTACCTTTATCCTTATATTACAGTTTCTCTTCCCGAATATTATTCCCGAGTATTCAACATCGTTCGGATAATTTCTGTAATAAATATTTCACGCAGTTTTAATGCATTCACACTTTAATTTCATTTCAACTTGTACCGTGTTTCTATATTTTATCATATTTATGGAGAATGTATAATTATTCCTTCACTTTTTTTCTACAGAAATATTCTAGTAATGGAAATTAATTATACTATATTTAAAAAAAAAAACTGTATTTTTAATTAATTCTAGATGTTTGAGGATTATGACGAAAAATTTACATTCAACGAAAAGATATTTCATCTGTCATAAAATTGTTCGATTATTACAAAAGGAGAATGAATTCGAAATACGTACGTATTATTATCTTCGTTAATATAGATATTAATATATTTATTGAACATTAAGAACAAATTGTATTCGGTATTGAAGCAATGAAAATAGAGTTACTATTAAAAAGCCATTAAAATTTCATGACAATCTAGTGGATTTAATCGTTTTGTATCATAGTGTACGTAATGTAGTCATACGTACAGTCGACATAAATGTATTTTCATATTTAGATTGCATCCATTTTATTCTCATATTTCGAATTCAACATCGCAGAGGATTTATACGAAATAAGTCCGGCATTAAAGTTATTTGAATTGCATTTGTGTCTTGAATGGAACTTGAATAACCTGTATGGCTTTATAATATACCACATGTCACACTCGAGATATCGCAATCATAGTGTAATTTAGCTAAACGTTTTCGATTTTGTCAATAAAAATATATCCATACACGAGGAAAATGACTGTTATAAATTCTCTTTGAAATTTATGCCTTATTTAAATGTTTATGTTAATACTATAAAAAATTAAAAATTTTATTTAATCAGTTATATTATCTATATTAAATTACATATATTTAAAAAAAACTTGCAACTAAATATTCTTTTCCATTAATAAAAATTTCACATTTATATTAACCCTGAATTAAATATATGTATTTTCTAAAGTATTTCTACCACTGAAATTGTACTTAAATGAAATACCTTATTATACTATATACACATGTAGACATTTGTATTTTTGAAAAATAATTCAAAAATACATATGTACACTGAAATATTCAAACCAAACATACCCTTAGAAAAAACCACCCCACTTCGTCTAGCAGAACTCTTCTCAAAGTACACCCTCAAAGAACAGAGATACTCATAATTAGGTACCCTCATTTAAATATCTCCCCATGTACGTAAGACAACGTGACGTAAATACAGAAGTTGAAATTCTCAGTTGTCATCTTTCTCACGGAATTAGTCACATAAGATTAATTTCCCTCCGCTACGTTCCTGGCATACTCGTTAATTTCTAAACCTTTCCTGGCATCGTTTTAATTTCAAAAGTATCATCGAAAACCGGATAATCTAGTACGATATTCGGATAAATTTAATCGATGATGAAACGTTATTTACTTTCGTCGGTTTGGTTATAGATACCCTAGCAGACTAAATGGACACAAAATGAATTAAAATGATCGCGGTATTATATTTTCGATAAATTTTCGAACGAAACTCGAAATTTCTCAACGACGATGGAAGCAATATCCAAGCGAGAGATAAAATTAAAATTGACTACGCGACGAGATATAACAGACTGATTTTTAATTGGAAACATCATAGAATTTAACGCAACTCGCCGTGAACTCTATATCGATAACTCCATAAATGTATCTAGGGAAATCATAAGGGTATAAGGTTGTAATTTATGGGGCTACGTACACCCAGAGGGCCGGGAAATACATCTTCGAAAATCGTTTCTGACAAACGTAAATATGATTTCAAAGGGAATTTTTTATTACTCGAAAAATTCTCCTCACAATTAAACTTCATAACCGAACAAATCTCATCACTGATTATTAATAAATATTTCTTCATTGTGTGATAATCAATAATTTCTAGAACAGAAATTTGTGGAATTTATATGAATTAATTTCGAATTTATTTAATACAGAATATTAACGAAGAAAACCATCATTGATTTTTAAAGTGATTAATATATCTTTATACAAAACTCATTTAATTATGATGGTTATTCGTGAATTTTTTTTTTGGATTCATTAATTTGGAATTTATTTAATACATGATATAAACAAAGAAAAATAATAATTGATTTTTAAAATGATCAATATATTTTAATATAAAACTCGTTTAATTGTGATTGTTATTTGTGAATTTTTTCTTAGATTCTGGATTATTAGTTATGTATATTATATTAGATTATGTGTGTACGTTTCATTTACACGCATCGAAAAGTCAACTGCAATGAATCTCTATCAAGTTACTACTTTTATCGAGAATCGTTTAATCTGGAAATATGGACATAGTAAAATTCGAATCCTGATTTACGATTATTTCGAGTACTCTATCAATCGCCATACCGGAGTGTAAATTTGCGTTGGTTTAACGCACTTTACACTGCAGGGCGTATCAGGGCTTCCCACGTCGCCGTTTATCAAAATGTTATTATTCGGATAATCCTTAATTACGTTATGATGTTCTTACATGATTTGTTACTTTGCGGTTTTACATAAACATGCAGTCTTATATCATCTGGTACATGCATGTAATATATTTCTACAATGACTTCGCTCATATTTGCTCTTAACAATCAAATTGTATTTTAATACGCATTAAATAATTAAATACCATAAAACATATACTAATATAGAATAGTAAAAATATTAATCTCATATATTTAATATATATTATATCTCATTAGTATGATATAACATATTTTCACTTTATATTATATTAATGCAATTATTTATCAGTGTTATATTAAAATAATGCATAAAATTGAACATGTTAATTTAAGAAATAATTGGGAAAATTCACGAAATTATACGAGTAGTGTACAGAATTGTGAATTTAAAATATAATGTAAATATTAACATAGTATATTTGTATTTATACATTTAATGTCTTTTAATTAATTATATTAAGAAATATTTAGAAAAATTGACGAAATTATATGAGTATACCCGTGTGTATAAGTAATGCACTTAATCGTAACATTTTTTTGCAAGAATATACAAATTACTAACAATGCAGGTACAGTGCAGCAATGAACAAACGTGTCTAACCGAACAATGTTATTGATGAAGCACTCAAAACAGCTTCGCATAGCAATGTAATAAGTGTCTAGTTTTAGACCATCCATTAGACTGTCCATTAATGTGGTAATCAATCAACACTTGCGTTTTGTGTAGCAGTACTCGTTATCGAGTGAAGGCCCTGTGTAGTATCAATGACTTTGCTCGTAATGAATTAAATTAGTTCTCAAAATTACACATTTTTTTTTCTTGTTTTTAAATAGAACTTATTTCGTGTAAATCTTGTTAAAGGATTTTACATTTTTCTACTTAGGTGTTCGTTATTTCTCTTTTAATTTACGGGTGTTTATTAATATGTGAACTCTTTTCGTTATAGATGTCATTCACCAGCCTTTAGTTGGTAATACTGAAAATTCGTTGCATTTCAAAAGAAAACACACGGTGTACCGAATATTTTTATACAAAAGTTGTGATATTTTCGAGTAAATATCAGAAAATTAAAGATGAAAAAGATATTAAGTACAAAAAAATTTTTTAAAGTTAATAAGCTTACTTTAGTTCGATAATGAACAGAGGTGTCTATTCGAAATAAATTGATTAAGAAAGTCGATATTATTATACGTACGAATAGTTCTATAAATGAAAAATATTTAAAAAATGTAACAAAACAACGAGACAAGGATCGTCATAAAGGAAATAAAGGTTAAAATTAATCCGAAATCAAAAGTGACACGACAAAAATTGGCTGACAGAGTGAGTAAAGTGACTGAAGATGTTTGAATAAGTAAACAACTACTCGCTTTGTGCTCGGTGCTTTTCAACCCTTGAGTGACAGCTCCTGTGCTTGGTACAAGGTCTCGTTTCTTCACGTATTACACGTTTCTACGCGTGATATGCAAAGTAATCTTCTGAAGAAATTGAATTGCAATATCTTCCCAGATAAAACAAGTGTATTAAAGAGAAAATTGGAAAGTTGAAAGAAAATTGCTTTTTACAACATTTTGTTCTTAATTCTCTGTAATCGGAATTTTCTTTGATCACGAGAAAAAAAGATTGTGAGTAATTAGAATTATTTATTTATAAATTAGAATTATGAGCTAATAATTCATACAGATATGTAAAAAGTTTCATAGTAGTAGAATAATACAGTGATATTATATTCTTAAATCTCTATATACAAATTCTTTTATTGTTTATTGAAGACAGAATTAAAATTGGTTAAAATTATTTGTTTTTGTATGAAATCTAGAAGTTAAAAATTTGTATATTAAATCAGTAGAGTTGTATAATAATATGATTTTGTTATTAACTTTAAATATGCAGAATTCTTTGTACTTGGAAAGAAAAAGATCACAGGTGGTTAGAACTGTTTAATTTGACAGGGAGATTATATAATATTTCTCACAAGGAAGTTAATTTGCACAGAATTAATATCTAAAACCAGTTATGCGATTCGCATATTCAACACATGAGTTGATCCGTTTTAAGGAGAATACCTTTATACTCGTTATAGCAGGTAGTTTCAAAAGAAGGAAGTAATATACATTACATTTAAGCATACTTGTATTTGAACACGAAATTATATTAGAGAAATATATCGTCCATTAAGAAATTTCATTTCTGCTGTTATAAGATATTCATTTCTAATATTAAAATAATTATTTTTACCTTCATGTATAGTTTAAATTATTAAAATAACTCTGATTTAATATCTTAAAATATGAAACCGTATTAGAAGAATATAAAAGTCAGCTTTATTAACATATTAAAGAAGAAATTAAAATGGGATATTTTTGCTATTTTCTTTTGTTCCCCCCATATTTGACTTTTCTAAGAAATATAAAACCAAACCTACCAAAGGTATTAAGTAATGAAATGTAACATGTATAATGAAATATGAAATATATTGTAAATATAGCTGACATTCCATGTCTAATGAAGAACACTTCATAAATACTTCATATATATAAATAACTTCGGTAAATATCAACTGCAATATAAACTTGAATGTTTTTGTTATTCATATTTCTTTCGTACTTGCAGCTTTATTTATTACAAATTTACGATATGACAATGTGCAATTATATAAGTTATCGCGATACAAATAAAAGTAAAATATTTCAATAATACATATTTCCTACAGAAAATTATTTACACTATTAAAACCTGCCTAGTTTAAAATTAATCACGCCTAAGAAAAAATAATTAAATTAACATATTGATTATTACTCTATAATAATAATTATTTTCGGACTCTGTATTATTATAATACAGATTGAAATTATGTTTTAATTAAAATAAAATTTATATATCAAACACCACGAACTAAAATAAGATTCTAATTAATTTACCTCACTAATTATCAAATTACAACAATTACCGAAACAGAAAAAATACAAAACACGAACAAATACTTTAATTAACTAAAAATTCATATACCACATAGTATAAATTTCAATATGTAAACAACTTCCACCTAAAATAAAAAATATCAAAAACAATGTGAGATAATTTTACTAACATACGCACTTATAAAATATACTCCTGCAATAAACCTTTATCACGTTTAATAAACTTATATCCAAAGTGAGTGGAACCGTAATCCTCGTGTCCGACCCGGGTCCTAATCGAGGAATTCCTAAATCAATCCCGTAAACCGAAATACCCTAACCTCAAACACCGTGACAAATTGCAGACCGAGCGCGTATTACTAACCGCGAAATTATTCGACTCACGGGATCATCCACCTCCGGCGCTCGGCCTGATAGAACGTCCCCTAAAATCTGGAACTTAATATTCATACCATGAGCGGGCGTCTTGCCGCGCCTGACCCTTGAATCCATTACCGACTTTCACGGGACCGATTAGTAATGAGGCCGGGATTTCATCCGACTCGCAAGGATCGCCGGGCCGTGGAAGAAAAAGAAACCGCGAGTGTGCCGAGTTCCTGCAGCGCCTCGCAGGAATATTAATCGAGCGTGGAACAAGGCGGAAACGGTGGCCCGCAATCCGTCGCCGGGGCGTTCGAGTGGCGCGCCGTCGGAACTGAAGAAGAATCGGCTGGCGGTGGGTGAAAAACGGCTGACGAAGGAAAGGGCAAATGGCCGGGGTGCTCGTCCGCTAGAAGGATTTAAAACGGTCGAGTAAGCGGTAAATCCAACGCTGGCTTCGTGCCTCGTGACCGATTCCAACGTTGGAATAACCCCCTAAGGACGATACTCGGCCAAGGGCCTATCCAAACCCTTTCATTCCGTGCCTCTGGCTTCTCGATTCGAGACGAGTATATCTTATTCAGACCGCTTCGCCAGACATGTCCGCGCGTGCTATCCTAAGAAAATTGAATCGCTAAAAGAGTCGCGCAGGAGTGGGGGGTGCCGGGTGCGCGCGCAGCTCACGCGAGCAGCCTCAGCTGCGAGTGGGCCGAGGAGTGGGGGTAGCCGGGATATAGTCACGGACAAGAGCCGTGATTTTTCTCAGGAGGTCAATCTACCCCGGCGAATACGTGCCGAAGGATGAATACCGATGCTTCGGCTACCCTCGTGCCGGGAATGCCTCGTGAAATGCCGCTCATCGTTTAGGGATCATTTCAACCCTCCTCGATTTCACGGGCCTGTTCATTAGGGGATCGTGATCGCTCGAGTGTCGGAACACCGACTTTGCACATCCGCTCGTTTGCAAGCTATTCCCGATCCACCTCGCGGGTATTTACAGGGAAATTAATTTCATCTTTATGCGACTGACGCTATCGCGCGAAGGGCGTTCTCAAGGTCGGTTCAGAAAGGGCAAAGGCGGCAACATGCTGGTAAGATAAGTGTCGAAAGTGCACAGGTTTTTCTGGTATATGAATTATTGGTATCGCGTTGTAGATTGAAAATTCCGAAGGGTACGTGTTTCGGCGGTGTAGTTACCGGTGATTTAGTAGAAATAAATTTTCGTCCAGGACATGGATATTTTGATATTTCATATTTTAAGCTTTTGCAAGAGGAATTTACTTTTACTCTCATCGTTATGGCGAAATATGAACAGCTTTTAACGTGTTCCGTTGTTATTATTCATGGAAAATTAGTATATTGAAAAATATTAGTCTTTGGAAGTATGATCATTAGTAATTATGAAATAATATCGCCTAATTTCACATGATAATCAATCAAGTGCAAATTTATTATTAATTAAAAAATGATGGAAAACGATTGGAAAACGAGACTAATAAATAATTATGCTTTTCATGGTTTTTTAAAATTAGTTATTTGGACAAATAAAGAATTTGCAAATAGAATGTTTCCACAAATCCCAAAAAGTTATATCAATGTAATTATACAAATACAAAATTCTATATAATATAACAAAAAAATTAATATAAATACTAATAGAGTTACTATTAACTTTCATGGCTAATAAGATATAAGAATTTGCCAATCATCTTGAATTGCAAATTTATTAAAAAATGACACAATTATCTATTTCTTCCCACAACGATATATGTAATATTTGGAAAAGGAAAATTAAATTCCCTTTAGGGGAAGATTTATATCATCATTGAAACTTGTACATTAATTTGTAACATTAACTCGTAGCCGATTTCTTTAAACTTTACCAATTTAAGCTGCTCCACGGAATTTTAGTCTTTGCCTGTAGCTTGTGTTTCAAATTACCAGCGAAATACAAGGCTACGAAAGAACGTACGAAATGAAAAGCTTCCTCCTCTTTGAGGGAAGAGAGTAATAGAAAAAGCTGCGGAAAGCGGAACGAAACGAAGTTTTACGAATGATACTTCGAGGCTGGCTTAATAGCGAAAGATTAACCGAGAGACGCTAAATTTCTATAATGGTTGCGTTCCAGTAAGACGTCAGAACAAGCGGATTGTGAGCACCGACACCGACCACGACTGGGTTTGTAAAGGTAACTCCGTTTCGAGGGCCTTCGGGTCTAACTTAGTTTTCACTGTACCAATTGCCCAGTCGGCTAGGCAGCCACGTACGTAGTTACGGTTTGTTTGTGACGGATGTTACTATCGCAGACTGAGAATCGTTTCTACGACTGAAGGGAATTCAGACGAATAAGTGTCGGGCCAAATAATACGGATATCTCACTAGTGCCATCTATTGACGTTCCACGCCAACGCCTCTCGACTTATCTTCATTATACTGCAACCAATGACACTTTCCTCCTAGGAACCAGATTACTATTATTACTCTCATCATTATCGTCATTATTATCACATTATTGTTATCACTATCATTGTTGTTATTTTTATATTATTATCATCATCTACTGCTATTCTTTCTGTTATCGTTTTGTTACTACTGTTATTATTTTCATTGTCATTATAATTATCATCATTGTTATTATTGGTGCATTGCTTGTTGTGCTTATTTTTTTCAGTTTTCACTAATTGAAGTGGTTTTGTGCACACTTCAATCTTGTATTATAAAATCCTGAATGAATTTTCTGGTAACTTTATATTTATTTAAGATGACTCTGCATCGTACGTTGCATATTTATTATATGTGTAATTATAGGTTTTTAAAGGTCATTTTTTTTTTCTTCTACTAAAGGTGTTTTTATTTCAATAGGCACGGATCATAGTTTTCTATTATAATTTTATGTTTCTTGTAAATTATTTATTATGACTAGAACTGTGCTTATTGTGCTCATTTTTCATTCCTACTGGAATAGTTTATGT
>NW_027471136.1:0-28758 GCF_051020765.1 Lasioglossum baleicum
AAACGACTGGAATGGCCTCGTAGGTTCGTATGGTAGATGGCAGCGACACAATTGTATGATATTCATTAATTTCCTTCACCTCGATGTGGTACCGTATGCAGTCTTTGGTAATTTTCCCTTTATTTATACGCACTGTAATTTACTGTTTTCGTAATTTCGATTTCTTTCAGAATTTTGAATTTATGGGCCAAAAAATTGTATTTCGTAGTAAAAGTGCCTCTGAATTAGTTGAGTTTACGATTATGACAATATTTCATTATGCTTGTCGTTATTTTATATGCTTGTCTGTAGCCGTACGTACGCTGTCGGAGCTACACGACTGGCAAGGTCTTGTAGATGCCTACGGCAAACGGGCGATAATACTTGATTGTCTTCGTTGGCTTCTTTAACCATGATTTTGAAGCGTATGCAATTTTTTCCATTTTTTTTAAACATTGTGTAATTTACTCTTATGACATTATCGATTCCTTTTCATAATTTTCAATTACTATTTTATGAAACTGTATTGCTTCGTAAAAGTGGCATTGGAATTAGTTCTGTGTACGCTTATGACATTATTTTGTTAAATTATTTGTTATTTTATGTGATTACCTCTATATGTACCTACGCTGCCGGACGGCACGACTGTGGGTGCCTTGTAGTTGCGAAGACAGATCGGATGCGACAATAGCGTATGGCCTTTGTTTATTTCTTTAACCTGTCCAATGTACCGTAAGCATTGTTTGGCTGGCTTCCATTTATTTCTACATACTGCAATTTACTTTTATGATATAATCCATTTGTTCCATAACTTCCAGTCTTTAATTTCAAAAACTGTATTTTTCACGAGAAGTGTCTATGGAAATAGTAGAGTTTACATGTATGACAATATTGATTTGTGCTTCTTCTTATTTTATATGATTGTCTGTATGCGTACCTCGCTACCAGCGCAACACGAGTGGAGTTGTCATGTAGATGCGATCGTTATATCGGAGCGACTCTACTCTATGATCTTCGTTAATTTCTTCAACCATAATACAGTACCGTATGTACCTCTTCTCAGTCTTCCATTTATTTATACATGCTGAATATTACGGTTATGCTATTTTCGATTTTTTCGTAATTTCCAATTTTTAAATTAAAAATTGGATCTTCTTAGTAAAAGCGCCTTTTCAATTGGATAAGTCTACATTTATGCAAATATTTTGATTAATTTTCTGATGTATAATGTGATTGTCTGAATACAAACCTACGCCTCTGCAGCAACACGAATAGAGTGGCCTTTTAGTTGCGTTCGGTAGGTCGGAGCTACTCCACTGTATGATCTACGTAAATTTCAATATACTCAATATAGTACCGTAACCATTCATTTGCTGTATCCTGTTTATTTCTATGCATTTTCCCCCAATTTTTACTTTATTTATACATTCTGAAATTAACTGTTCTAATATTTTCGATTTTCTCCCAAATTTTAATTTTTATTATAAGAAATTCTATTTCTTAAAAAAGGTGTCTTTATAATTACTTGAGTGTACGCTTATGTCATTTATTTGTTATATATTGCTATTTCATATGACTGTCTGTATGCGAACCTACGCTCCTGGATCAACACCACTGGCGTGGACTTGCAGTTGCGAACGCCAGATCGAAGCGGCTCTATTGGATGGTCTTCGTTAACCTTTTGAACCACATTATTGTACCGCATACAATCATTCGCAAATTTCTATTTACTTTTACATGCTGCAATTTACTGTTACGATTTTTCGACTTTTTTCATAATTTCCAATATTAATTTATAAAATTGTATTTCTGAGGACATCTTTTTTTGGAATTAGTTAAGTGTACGTTTATGATAATAGTTTGTTATGCCGTATGTTATTTTCTCATGGTCTGTGTACGTAACTACAATGCCGGAGCGAGACGACTGGCGACGTATTGCAATTGCGTAGAGCAGATTGGAGCGGCACTTCTGGATGCGATTTGTTAATTTCTTTAACCGTGATATAGTACCGTATACATTTTTCCCAGTCTTCCATTTATTTGTGCATACTGTAATTTATTGCTGTGATATTTTCAATTTTTATCAAAATTTCAAATTTTTATTTTCAGAAATTGTATTCCTTAGTAACAGTGCCGTTGGAATTAGATGAGTGTACATCGATGACTTCATTTTGTTAAACTTATTGTTATCATTTACGATTGTCTGTATACGTACCAACGCTTCCTGCGCGATGCGACTGGAGTGGCCTTGTAGTTGCGAACGGAAGATCGGAGCGACATTACTGGAAGATCTTCGTTATTATCTTTAGCCCTGATTCAGATCAGTACGCATTTTTCCCAGCTCCCATTTATTTATACATACTGTAACTTCCTCTTATCCTATTTCCGATTTTTTTCAAAATTTCCAGTTTTTAATACCCAAAAATGTATTGTTAATGTTAAGTTCCTTTTGAATTATATGTGCTTACGTTAATGGCATTATTTTGTTAAACTTATTGTTACTTTAAGAGATTGTCTGTATTCGTACATACGCATCCGGTGTGACTCGACTGTTGTGGTCTTGTAGTTGCGACCGGTAGATCGTAGCCACACTGTTGTATGGTCTTCGTTAATATGATTAACCTCAATATTGTACTGCAAGAATTGCATCTCGGATATGTATTTATTTCTACATATTGTAATTAACAGTTACGATATTTTCGATTTTTCTCATTATTACCAGTTTTTAATATGCAAAAATATAATGTTTAGGAAAAGTGTCATTGGAATTAGCACATTGTACTTTTTTGGCAATATTTTCTCAAACATACTGTTATTTTATACAAATGTCTGTAATTCGTATCATCGCTTCCCGAGCGACACGACACGAGTGGTCTTGCAGTTGCGAAAGGCAGATCGGCGCGGCATACTGGAAGGCCCTCGTTTATTTCTTTAAACGTGATTATGTACTGTTGTCATTTTCCCCAGTTTTCCATTTTCTTATACATACTGTAATTTACAGTTATGATATTTCCATTTTTTTTTCAAGACTTCAAACATTTTGTTTTAATATTTGCATTTTTTATGACAAGTGCCATCGAGTTAGTAGAATGAATGTTTATGACAATATTTTGGTAAATTGATTGTTATTTTATAGGATTATCTCTATACGCACATACCCTTCCTGCATGACACGCTGGAATTATGTTGTAGTTGCGTTCGCATGATCGGAGCGACGCTGCTATATGGTCTTTGTTAATTTCTATGAACGCTACATTGTATCGTTTATATTCTTTCGCAGATTTAAATTTATTTCTACATACTGTTACTTACTGGTTTGATACTTTCAATTTTTTCAGAACATTCGATTTCTAGTTGAGAAAAATTGTATTTCTCATGAAAATGTCTTTGGAATTAGTTGAGTGCACCCTTTAGTGAATGTTTTGTTAAATTGCTTGTTATATTACACGATTGTCTGTATACTTGCCAACCGTTCCAAAGCGACACGTCTGTAGTGGTCTTGTAGTTGCGTGTGGTAGACCGGTGCCACACTAGTCGATGGTCTTCGTTGATTTCTTTAACCCTCATCTTCTACCATATGCATTTTCCATGTAATCCAATTATTCATGCATAATGTAATTTACTTGTTTTATATTTACCGACTTTATTCGAAATTTCCAATTTTTGGATAAAAAATTGTGATGCTTAGAAGAAGTGCCTCTGAAAATTAGTTGAGTATTCGATAATGACAATATGATGTTAAACGTCTTGTTATTTTGTACGAATGTCTGTATACATGCCTACGCTACCGGAGCGACACGACTGGTGTCGTTGTTTAGTTTCGTTCGGTAGAACGGAACGACACTACTAGATGGTCTTTGTTAATTTCTTTAAACATAATGTTGTACCGTATGCACTCCATCGCAGTATTCGATTCATTTATTTATACTGTACTTTTGCTCTTGTGATGTCTTCGATTTTCGTCAATAATTCCATTTTGCATTTTAAAAGATTGAATTTCTTAGAGAAAGTGGCTTTGAAATTATTTGAGAGTACGTTTATGATATTCCTTTGTTAAACATACTGTTATTTTATATTCATTGTCTGTAAACGTGCCTACGCCTCCTCAGCGACACGGCTGGAGCGGTCTTGTAGTTGCGTACGGCAGATACGAACGGCATACTGTATGGTCCTCGCTAATTTCTACAAAAGCATAATATCGTACAGTGTGCATTCTTTCGCAGCATTCCATTTACTTATACATAATGTAATTTAATGTTATGATATTTTCGATTTATTTGAAAATTTTCAATTTTTGGTTTAATAAATTGTATTTATTAGGAAGGTGCTTTTGGAATTAGTTTAGTGTACATTTACTTCACTATTATGTAAATATTATTGCCATTTTATATGATTGTCTATATACGTACCAACGATTCCCGAGCAACACGACTGTAGTGATCTTGTAGTTGCGTTCGGTGCTTCGAAGCCACACCGTTGTATGGTCTTTTTTAATAATTTTAACCTTAATATTGGGCCATATGTATTCTTTCGTAGTCATCTATTTACTTTCATGCACTGTTATTTACTTGTTATGGCATGTTCGATTTCGTCAAAATTATAAATTTTTAGTTTAAAGGCTTGTAATTCTTAGTAAAAGTGTCGTTGGTATTACTTGAGTATACGTTTGTGACATTATTTTGTTAAACTTATTGTTATTTTATATGAATTTTTCTATACACTACTACGCTTCCGGGCCGACATGATTGGCGTGGTCTTGTAGTTGCGTTCCGTAAATCGGAGCCACGCTAGTGTATGATCTTCTGTAATTTCTTTAAATTTGAATTTGTATTGTAGTCATTTTCCCCCAGTTTTGCAATTATTTATACATACTGTAATTTACGGTTAAGATATTTTGGATTTTTCTCAAAATTTATAATTTTTATGATAAAAAATTGTACTCCTTTGAAGATTGCCTTTCAGTTAGTAGTGTGTACGTCTCTGACCAAATTTTGTTAAATTCTTGGTCAGTATGTGTGATTGATAGTATGCGTACATATACCGACGGAGCAACACGGCTAGGTATGTCTTGCTGCAGCGTGCGGCAGATAATAGCGACACTTTGCTGATTTCATTAACCTTGATATTGTACCGTTCAGATTTTTTCGCAGTTTCCTATTTATTTCTACATACCGTTATTTCCTGTTTTGATGTTTTCGATTTTTGCCAAAATTCCAATTGATAATTTCAAAAATTGTATTTCTTAGTAAAAGTGTATCTGGAAATAGTTGGGTGTACTTTTATGACAATATTCTGTTATACATATTGTTATTTTATACGGGTGTCTGTATATGTTCCTACTCTTCCTGCACGACAGGGCTGGGATTATAATGTAGTTGAGTTCGGTAAATCGGAGCGAAACTAGGGTGTGATCTACGCTAATTTCATTAACCTTGATATTGTACCGTATGCATTATTTCGCTGCTTTCCATTTATTTATGCACACTGTTATTTTCTGATATGATATTTTCGATTTTTTTCAAAATTTAAAATTTCTTGCTTGAAAAATGGTATTTTTGAGTAAAGGTATCTTGGGCATTAGTTAAGTCTACATTTATGACATTATTATGTTGATCTTACTGCTATTTAATATGATTGGCTGTATACGTACCTACGATGCCGGAGCGACGCAACTGGAGTCACCTTGCTGTTGCGTTCGCTACATCGGAACGACAGGTCTTGATGGGCTTCGTTAATTTCTTTAACCATGATATTGTACTGCATGCGGTTTTGCATGCCATCCATTTATTGACGCATACTGTAATTTACTGTAATGATGTTTTCAATGTTTTGAAAATTTTCAATTTTTATTACAAAAAATTGTATTCCTTTCGAGACGTGTCATTGGAATTAGTTGATTGTACGTTTCTTACATTATTTTGCTAATCTTACTCTTATTTTATACGACTGCCTGTGTATGTACCTGTACTTCCGGAACGACACGGCTGGGGTTATGTTGTAATTGCGTTTACAAGATAGGAGCGACGCTGGAATATGGTCTTTGTTATTTTTCTTAAACTTAATGTTTTGCCGATTGTATTCATTCGCAGATTTCTATTTATTTCTACACACTGTAATTTACTGTTTCCATATTTCTGATTTTGTTCCAAAAGCTCCAATTTCTTCTTTAAAAAATTGTATTTCACAGTAAAAGTGTCTTTGTTAATATGTGAGTGTACGTTTATTATTTTATGTTGTTACGCTTGTGTGTGTCGTCACTATGTCGATCTTAATTGGCGACGGTTAGTGACGCTCGGTTCGTCGAGGATACGTGTTGCGATGGTTACCATTCGTTAGTGGACTGTCTCAATTCCGATATCGTTTTGTATTTATGTTTGTCCTTGATAGGGCCGTGTAACCTATTACTGCTTGGAATTTCCGAACATGAGGAGTAAGGTGGGATTACACATAAAATAGAAAATAACCACTACTACTACTACTACTGCAGGTATCCGGCGTATATGACGGTCATGCATCTAGGTGCCTTTATGGTTTACCTGAGGTGCGCGATCGGTACTATGGGATTTTCCAGGCAACAATAATCCGCCGAAACGTTATTTCAATGATTAACAACGCTTCATGTCATTCTCATTGATTGGCTCTATACGCACCTACGCTGCCATTCGCGACACGATTGAGAGTTGGCCTTGTAGATGCTTTCTGTAGATCGAAGCGTCACCACGGGATGGTCTTCGCTAATTTCTCTAACCTTGCTAGAGTACCGTATGTATTTTGTCCCAATCTTCCATTTATTTATACATGCTGTAATCTACTGTTGTTGTATTTTCAATTTTCACGAATGGTCCAATTTTTAGTTTCAAAAATTGTATTTTTTAGGAAAAGGGTCTTTGGAATTAATTGAGTGTACGTTTATGACATTATATTGGTATACGTACTGTTCTTTTATGCGAGAGTCTGTATACGTACCTACGCTGCAGGAACGACCCGCTTGGCGGGGCCTTGTAGTTGCGTACGGCATAACGGAGCGGCACTACTTCATGGTCTGCGTTAATTTCATAAACCTTCATTTTGATCCACTTGCATCTTTTCCCAGTCCTCCATTTATTTATATATACTGCAATATAGTAATGTCATATTTTCGATTTTTTTTTTCAAATTTCAAATTTTTAGTCAAAAGACTGTATTGCTTATTAGAAGTGCTTTTGGAATAAACTAGGTGTGCGTTTGAAACAATATTTTGTTAAATTCTTTGCAATTTTGAATGATTGATGGCACACGATCCTACATTGCCAGAGAGACACCACTGGCGAAGTCTTGTAGTTTCGTGCGGCAGATCGGTGGGGAGTACTGGATAGTCTTTGTTATCTTCTTTATCCATAATATTGTACCGTATGCATTCTTACGCAGCTTTCTTTTTATTTCAACATGCTATAATTTACAGATATGATATTTTCGATTTTTTTTTTAGAATTTCGTAATCTTTGTCTAAAAAATTGAATTTCTGAATAAGAGTGTCGTTGGAATTATTTGTGTGTACGTTTATGTCAATATATTAAGTTCTTGGGTATTTTATAGGATTGTATCTATACGCATCTGTTTTATCGGCCCGGCACAGCTGCTGTGGTCTTGTAGTAGCGATCATTAGATCGGTGCGTCACTGCTGTATGCTCTTTGTATATATTCTTAACCTTAATATTGTACTATATTAATTCCTTCGTAGTCATGTATTAAATTTCATATGCTGTAATTCACTGTTATGGTAAAATCGATATGTTATAATTATAAATTTTTGTTTAGGGATTTTTAATTCTTAGTAAATATGTCTTCGGAAATAGTTGAGTGTACATATATGAAAATTTTCTGTCAAGCTTGTTGTTACATTATATGATTGCCTATATGCGTACCTACGCCGTTTGCGCCACCCGACTGGCGAGGTCATGCAGTTGCTTACGACAGAAAGGAGCGACTCAACGATAATGTTTTTAACGTTGATATTATACAGTAAGAATTTTTTCCCAGTTATACATTTATTTGTATTGGGATCAGAACCACTGTTACACGAAAAAGCGAAGACCATCCAGTATGCCGCTCCGATTTGCCCTACGCAACAACAAAGCCATTATAGCCGTGTCTTCCCGGAAGCGTATGTGCGCATACAGGCAACCGTATGAAATAGCAGTAAGTATAGCAAAATATTATCATAGCCGTACACTTAACTAATTCCAAATATACATTTAATAAGAAATACAATTTTTTTAAATAAAAATTGGAAACATCGGAGGAAATTAAGGATATCGTAAGAATAAATTACGGTATTTCTAAATAAACAGAAAATTGCGAAAGACTGAATAAGGTACAACATTGTTTTTAAAGGAATTAACGATGACCATCCAGTTGTGCCGCTTCGATCAGCCGTTCGCGACAACAAGACCTCGCCAGTCGTGTTGCATCGGCTGCGTTGGCACCTATACGGCCAATAATGTAAAACTACCATAGGTTTAGAAAAATATCTCGTCAAACGTAGACTCAAGAAAGTCCATAGACACTTCTTCTAAGAAATGCAGTTTTTGAAATTAAATACTAGAAGATATGAAACAAATCGAAAATATCCTAAATGTAAATTGCAGTATGTAGAAATAAATAGAATCCAGCCTATCAATGCTTACGGTACATTGGTAAGGATAAAGAAGAGACAAGGTCCATACGCTATTGTCGCTTCCGATCTGCCTACGCAACTACAAAGCATCCACATTCGTATCGTACCTGCAGCGTAGGTACGTGTACAGGCAATGAAATAATACAGGCAACAAATTGACCTAAATAATGTCATGAACGTACCCCCACTAAATTCCATAGACACTTTTACTAGGAAATACAATTATATATACTGAAAGTGGACTATTTTGAAAGAAATTGAATATATAACAGTTAATTATAGTATGTAGAAGTAAATCGAGAACTGCGAATGAATCCTTACGGTACAATCTTATGGATAAAGAAACTAACAATGTACATAGGGTATTGTCGCTCCGCTCTACCGATCGCAACTGCAAGTGCACTCCAGTTGTGTTGTACCGTCAGCTTAGGTACGTATACAGACAATCATACACAATGTCAATTAGTTAAACAAAATAATGTCATAAGCGTACACTCACCTATTTCCAAATGCGGTTTTAACTGGAAATACAATTTCTTACAATGAGAATTGAAAATTTTAAAAAATAAGTCGAAAATATCATTAGAGTAAATTAAAGAACGCATAAAATAAATGAACAAATTGGGAAAGAATGCATTCAGTTTAATATCAAGGGCTGCAGAAATTAACGCGGACAATAGAGTATGCTGCTCCAATCTGCCGTATATAACTACAAGACCACTAGAACCGTACCGCGCCCAAATTGTAGGTACGTATACAATGTATCATATAAAATAGAAAGTATTTAACATAATATTTTCATAAACGTACACACAACTGATTCCAAAGACACTTTCACTAAGACATACAATTTATTAAAATAAGAATTGAAAATTTCGAACAAAATCGAAAATATCATGACAGCAAATAACAGAATGAATAAATAAATTGAAAAATTGGTAAAAAATTCATATGGAGTAAAATCATGGTTACAGAAATTAACGAAGATCATCCAGTATGCCGCTCCGATCTGCCGTACGCACCTACAAGACCAGTCCAGCCGTATCACTCCGGAAACGTAAGTTCATTTGCAGACTATCATTTAAATAACAACAAATTTATCGAAATGTTTTCATAAACGTGCACTGAACTATTTCCAAGGACACTATAGTTATAAAATACAATTTTTGATGTAAAAACTTGAAATTTTGTAAAGAATCGATAATATTATAACAGTTAATTACAGTATGTCCAAATAAATTGGAAACAGCGAAGGAGTGCATACGGTACAATATCAAGCCTCAGGAAGTTAACCAAATCCATATAGTAGTCTCGCGCCTATCCGCCGTACGCAACTACTTGCCCGCTCCAGGCGCGTCGCTCTGGAACCGTAGGTACGTATACAGACAATCACGTAAAATAACAGAAAGTTTAACAAACTAATGTCGTAAACGTACTCTGAACTAGTTCCAAAGACTCCTGTATGCAGAAATACAATTTTTTCAACTAACAAGAGACAACTTCGAAAAAAATTGCAGTCACCATAACAGTAAATTTCAGTGTTTGTATATAAATATAGAAATCAGAAAGAATTGCTTGCGGTTCAAAATCATGTCTTAAGAAATTAATGGAGACCATACAGTAGTGTTGCACGATATGCCGTACCATCATTCACTCTTCGAATATTAAAGCAGGAGGTCAAGCCATTGTAGAACCTTACCCATTCGTATACAGTCTAACTTTTTACCGTAGGCCATTCCTTCCGAGAATCAAGCACGCTATATTGAGGGCAGTACTTCCTGTTCCGAGAAGAAAATTAGTAGACATTTTAGTGATGGGCACCGTAATTTCGTGCATGGATTAGAAGATCGGGACACAGACTGATCATGAACATTTCCGCCCCCTTTGAGAATCGAACGGCCAAATGAATAACATCACTTATCTCGTGAATCCGAGAGTCAACACAGGAAAACCGAGAAGTAGGTCCACTAAACACAATTTGGAGTAGACACCTTATTTCGCTGTTTCAATATTAATATAGAGCGTCAAACGGTTGGAGAACGTCTCCAATTGGTATAGAGTCAAGTGTTTCACCGAAGACCGTACCCGCCGAAAACCTAGCCCGCTGTATTGACAGTGTAGCAGCCTGTTCAACGGAACGATTTAGCATACATTTTAGTGACGGTCGCCATAATTTCATGTATAAATAAGGAGATCGATAAGCATACTGTTCCAGAACGATACTACGTCCTGTGAGATTCGCACAGATATGTCATTAGCATGACCTATCCCGTGATTCCGAGATTTGAGACGGGTATTCCGGGAGTGAATCCGCTGTTCAGTATGGGCAATGGACACCTTAACTTTAGTTAGGAATATTAAAGTAGGGAATCAGACAGTGGGAGAACATTATTAATTGGTATAAAATGTCCTTCATTTCACCGAATATATTACCATCCTAGAACATATTACGCAGTAGCGAGTGTCACGCTTGGTGCTCACGGAATCATGTTAGTAGATATTTTTGCAGTCGGACACTTTACTTTACACATTACTTTCGTGTAGGTATAGAACAACAAGTAGTCAAACCGTTCGAGAAGTTCCCCACATTCTTTGGGAGCCGAACGGCTATGTCTATGGCTGCTCCTGTCCTGTGATTCCGAAAGTCAATCCGCTGTACAGTTTTGGAAATAGACACCTTAGTCCATGGGTTGAATATTATGGGAGAGCGCCAAACCATTTGAGAACGATACCAATTTTTATCGAGTCAAACTTTTACCGAAAACAATACCGGCGGCGTATCTACCCCGCTGTATCAAGAGAATAACAAGGTCGAGGGTCAAACCGCTCGAGAACATTGCCCCCTTCTGTGAGAGACGAACGGCTAAGGTCAATAGCTTCACCTGTCCTGTGATTCCGAGAGTCATACCTGGTATTACGGGAGTAAATCCACAGGACAGTGTTAGCAATAGATACCATATTCCACGGCTCGAATATTCAAGTAGAGCGTCAACCCTTTTGAGTGCGTTACCAATTTGTATAAGGACAATCCTTTTAGAGTAGGCCTTACCTTCCAAGAACCTGACCCGCTGCATCGAGAGCATAACTTTGTGTTCACAAAAAGATGTTAGTATTCACTTCCGTGACGTGCACCTTATCTTCGTGTATGAATGAGGAGGTCGAGGGGCAAACCGTTCGAGAACGTGACCACATTCTCTGATATTGAAATAGCTAACACAACAGTTTCTTTGAGAGTTGAACGACCAAGTCAGTAGCTTCAGCTATCCTGTGCTTGCGAGAGTCAAACCAGGGACTCCAGGAGTACATCCGCTGAAGAGTATTGGTCATTCATACCATAATTTACGGTGTAAAGATTAAGGTAATGAGTCAAACCGCCGGGGACATTATCAATTATAATAGAGTAATACTTTTTACACAATACCTTACCATCCGGAAATGAAACACGCTGTAGCGAGATTCTAGCTTAGTACCCACGGAAAGAAATGCCTAGCCAATTCAGCAGATGGACACCTCAGTTTCACGTTTGAATAGCAAAATCAAGAGTCAAACTCTTCGAAATCGTTAGCACCTTTTTTGAGAGTAGTACTGCTAAGTCAGTAGCTTCACCTATCCGAATATTCTGGAAGGCGGAACAGAAGATCGGAGAGTCTATCTGGTGTATAGTATTGGCAATTGAGACCTTAATTCAGAGTGTAAATAGTAAAGTACAGAGTCTTACCGTTGTAGAACGTTTCCGACTGGTATAGAGGCAAACCATTTACTGAACACCTAAACTTCCGGGATGATAACTCACTGAATCGGCAGTATAACTTCGTGATCAGGGATAAAAATTGTTATAAATTTTAATGACGGGCACCATAATATCATATGTGAATTCGCAGATCCAATGTCACACTCTTCGAGATCGTGACCACCTCCATTGGGATGCGAACACATAACATAATATCTTCATTGAGAGTCGATCGGCCAAGTCTGTAGCTTCTCTTATGCTGTGATTCCGAGAGTCAAACCAGGTATTGCAGGAGTGTGTCAGCCAAACAGTATTGCCAAAACACACCATAACTCGTGGTATGAATACGACGGTAGGTAGTCAAACCGTCAGTGACCATTACAGATTGGTAGAAAGTCATTCTTCTTACAGAGTACCTTACCTTCCAAGAATATAACCGGCAGCAGGGAGTGTCTTGCTTCGTGTTGAGAGAAACTAGTTAGGACTCGTTTCGCTTACGGGCATCTCAATTTCATCATGCATGAGCAAGAAAATCTGAGTCAAACTGTTCGAGACGGATGCAACCTTCTTTCAGAGTCAAACGGCTAAGTCAGTAACTTCACCGATCCTGTTATTCCGACAGTCAAACCAGGTATTCCGGGAGACAATCCAGAGTGCAGTATTGCCAATGGACACTTTAATTCATGGTCTGAATATTAAAGTAGAGCGTCACACGTTTGTAGAGCTTTACCGATTCGTATAATGTCAAACTTTTTACCGAATGCCTTACCCCCCGAAAAACTGGCCCGCTGTTTCGGGAGTATAACAGCGTGTTCAGAGGTGCGAAATAGTATACATTTTAGTGCCGTGCAACTTAATGTCATGAATGAAATAGAAGTTCCATAGCCAAACCTATCGAGATTGTTAAAACCTTCTGTGAGAGACGAAAGGTTAAGAAAAAACTTCACCTATGCTGTGAATCCATGAGTATAAGCAGGTATTCTGGCAGCAAGTCCACAGAACTGTTTTGGCAATAGACACATTCATTCGCGTCTTGAATATTCAAATAGTGCGTCAAACCGTTTGAGAACGTAACCAATTGCTATAAAGTCAAAAGCGCTAACGAAGACCTTACCGTCCGAAAATGTAACCCGCTGTATCGAGATTATAACATGGTGCTCACAGACAGAAATTAGTTTACATATTGTGACGCGCGCCTTATTTTCGTGTATGAATTTGAAGACCGAACGCCAAACCGTTCGAAAACGTTACCACCTCCTCTGCGAGTCGAAGGGCTAAGTCAATGGCATCACATATCCTGTTATCCCGAGATTCCAAGAAGTCATTCCTGGAGTAAACCCGCTGATCAGCATTGGCAATAGAGCCTTTAATTCACGGTATGTATATTATATTAGAGAGTCCAACGGTCGGGGAACATTACCAATTCCAATAGAGTAAATTTTTACGGAAGTCATTACCTTACGAGAACAAAACTCGCTGTGTCAAAAGTATAACTTTGTGTTTGGAGATACAAATGAGTATACATTTTAGAGTCGGGCATCTTTATTTCATTTGCGAATTAGAAGATCGAAGGCCAAACCATTTGAGAACGCCACCACCTTCTTTGACAGACGAACGGCTCAATCAATATCTCCACCTGTCCTGTGATTCCGAGGGTCAGACCAGGTATTTCGGGCGTCAATCCATAGTGCAGTATATCCGATCGATACTATAGTTCGCAGTATGAATATTAAGGTAGGGAGTCAAACGGTTGAAGAACAATACCTATTGATACCGTGCCAAACCTTCACCGAAGGCCTTAACTTCCCAAATCCTAATCCGCTGTACAGAGTGTCTTGCTTAGTGTTCATGGAAACAAATTACTAGACATTTTAGCAAACGCAGATCTAACTTTTATGTATGACAAGCTAAATCGAGAGAGACAAACCAGGTATTCCGGGAGAAATTAGTTGTTCAGTATGGGCATTAGATACCCTATTTCACGGTATAAATATTAGAGTAAAGAGTCATGCCTTTGTAGATCGTTACCTACTGGTATGGTGTCAACATTTAACAGACCGCCTTATCTTCCCAAATGCTAACCCGCTGTATCGTGAGTGTGACATCGAGTTCAATGGATCAAATTAAGGTAGATTTTCATTACGGGCGGCATAGCGACATCTATGAGTTAGATGTTCAAGTGTTATACCGTTAAAGGCCGCTACTTCGCGCTTTGATAGTCGAACGTATAATTTAATAGGTTCACATTTCCAGTCATTCGGAAAGCCAATCCTGATATTACGTGTGCAAATTGGCTGAGCAGTATTGCCAATATACACCATAATTCGCGGTCTGAACATTAAAATAGAGCGCCACACCTTGTGAGAACGTTACTGACTCCTATAAATTCGAACGTTTTACCGAATGCCATACCGTATTAGAAGCTAATCCGCATTACCGAGAGTATAGCTTCGTCGTCAGAAGAATATATTGGTAAACATGATAGTGATGGGGACCTTAATTTCATTATGAATAAGTAAATCCAGGGTTAAATCAATTGAGAACGTTATCACCCCCTTTGAGAGTGGATCGGATATATCTATCGCTTCACGTATCCTGTGATTACGAGAATCAAACCATGTAATGCGGAAGTAAATGCTCAGTACAGTATCCGCAATAGATACCCTAGGTCACGGTTAGAATATTAAAGTACAGAGTGTAACATTCGTAGACCGTTAAATATTGGTATAATGATAAAAGTTTTACAGAAGACCTTACCCTCCGAGAAGGCAACCCCATGCGTGCAGAGTATTACTTCGTACTCAGAGATTCAAATTAGTATTCCCTGCAGTGAAGGGACCTTAATTTCATGTATGAATGAGAAGGTCGAGGGTGAAACCGTTCGTGAACGTTACCACCTTCCATGTGAAATCGCACATATAACAACAGTTTCACCAAACCTGCGATTCCGAGAGTCAGAACAGGTTTTCCAGGAGTAAATCCACTGTCCGGTTCTTGCAATAGACACCTTAATTTACGGTTTGAAGATTAAAGTGTTGTGTCAAACCGTTTGAGAGCGTTACCAATTGGTATAACGACAATCGTTCTGCCGGAGACACTACCCTGAGAGAACCTAACTCGCTGTAGCCACTGTCATATTTGTCATTCACGGAAACAATTTAGTAGACATTATAGCAAAAGCACACCTTATTTTCCTGTATGAACAGAATGATTGAGTGTCAAACTGTTGGAGGACGATCCCACCTTCTTTGATAGTCGAATGGCTAAGTCAATAACTTCATGTATCCAGCATTTCCGAGAGTCAATTCAGACGGAGCGAAGCCGCGGAACAGTACTGGCATTAGAAACCTTATTTCATGGTTTGAATATTAAAGCAGACCGTCAAACCATTGCGGAACGTTACCTATTGGTATAGAGTTAAACACTTTGCATATAGCCTTACCTTCGGAGAAGGTAACCTGCCGCTTCGAGTGTATATCTTCGTGTTCAGTGAAGCAAACTAGTAAACATTTTAGTGACGGGTAGCTTAATTTCATTATGGACAAGAAGATCGAGGGTCTAACCGTTCAAGTAATTTGCCACCCACTTTGACAGTCGCACAGCTAAGTCACTAGCTTCATTTTCTCCGTGATTCCTGGATTCAAACCACGTACTCCAGGACTAAGTTCGCTTAAGGGTATATTTAACAGACACCTTAATTGACGTACTGAAAACTAAGGTGGGAATTGGCACAGTCGGAAAACGATATCAAATGGTATAAGGTCACTCTTTAAATCGAGTAACATGCCTTCCGAGAACCAAACCGCTGTAGGGAGTGTCTTGCTTACTGTTCACGCCAAAACAAATCAGTAGACATTTTGACAGAGGGACAACGAGTTTTCATGTTTGAGTAGCAAAATCGAGAGACAATCCGTCGGAGAACGTAAACACCACTCTTGAGAGTCGCACAGCTAAGCCAATGGCTTCACTTATCCTGTGATACCAAGAGAAGAACCAGGTATTTCGGTATTAAATCCGCAGTACAGTATTGGCCATAGACACCCTAGTTCTCGATATAGATATTAACGTACATAGTCCAACCATTGTAGAATGTTACTTACTGGTATAGTGTCTAACATTTTACCGAAGGCCTCACCTTCGGAGTCCCAGAAACGTGGTATCGTGAGAATAACTTCGTGGCCAGAGAAACATATTACTATACATTATAGTGGTGGGCACCTTAGCTTCATTAATGAATTAGAAGGCCGCGAGGAAAACTCTTCGAGAACGTTACCACCTCATTCGGGTGTCGCGCAGATATGCGGATAGCATCACCTATCTTGCAATTGCCGGAGACAGACCAGATATTCCGCGACATATCCCGCGGTACATTATAAGAATTGGACACGCTATTTCACTATATAAATATTAAAGAACAGAGATAAACCATTGTACAACGCTATTTATTGCTATAGACTCAAACATTCGGTCAATCGGAGGCCATACCTTGCGAGAATCTGTCTCGCTGTATCGAGAGAATAACTTCGTGTTCAATATGCCAAATTAGTATATATTTTAGTGACGTTCACCTTATCCTCGTGTATGAGTTAGATGATCGATGTCAGACCGTTCGGGAACGATACCACGTTCTGTGAGAATAGAATGGCTACACCAATAGCTTCACCTGTCCTATGATTCCGAGAGTGAAACCTGGTATTCCAGGAATAAGTCCGCTGAAGAGTATTGGCATAAGCCACCCAATTTCACGGTATAAATATTGAAGTTCAGAATCAAACCGCTATTGAATCGTTCTAACAGTCCAACTTCTTACCGAAGGCCTTACTTTCTGAGACAATAACCAGCTGTATCGAGAGTATTACTTTTTCTTTCAGGGCAGAAAATTCATATACCCTTTTCTTACGGGCACATAATTTATGTATGATTTAGAAGGTCGTGGGTCAATCCGTTCGCGAACATTACCACCATCCTGGAGAGACGAGCGGCTAACTCAATAGCGTCACATACGCAGTGCTTCCGAGAGTGACCCTGGGATACCGAGAGTAATTCCGCTGATCTGTATTAGCAATACACTTAATTCACGGTATCAATACTAACGTACAGGGTCAAAACGTTGTGGATCGTTACCTAGTGGTATAGAGTCAAACTATTTACCGGACGCCTTACCGTCCGAGAAGCTAATGCCCTCGATGCAGAGTATAACTGCGTGTCCAGAGATGCAAGATAGTATAAATATTAGCGATGGGCAGCATAAAATCGTGTACTCTTTAGATGGCCGAGGGTCAATCCGGTACAGAACGATACCGCCTTTGTTAGGAGTCGATCGGCAAAGTTAATAGCTTCACCGATTCAGTGGCTCCTAGAGGCAAACTAGGTACTCCGGCAGTAAGCACACTGACAGTACTGGCTATATACGCCTTAATTCAAGGTTTGAGAATTAAAGCTAGCAGTCATGCCGTTGTAGAACATTACCGATTCGTGTAGGGTTAGACTTCTTACAGAATGCCCTATGCCCCGAAAAACTGACCAGCTGTGTTGAGAGTATAGCACCGTGTACTGAGGTATGAAAACGTATACATTTTAGTGACGAGCGCCTTAATTTCATGCATGTATTACAAGATCGAGGGTGAAAACCTTCGAGAACGTTACCTCCTGTGGGAGACGAACGGCTATGTCATTAGTTTCACATATCCTGCGATTCCGAGAATCAAAGCAGGTATTCCGGGAGTAAATACGCTAAATGGTTTTGGCAATAGACACCTTTATTCACGCCATGAATAATGAAGCAGACCGCCATACCGTTGTAGAACGTTACCTGACGCTATAGAGTCGAACTCTATCCCGAAATGTTAAGGTGCCCGTCACTAAAATGTCTACTAATTTGTATCTCAGAACACGAACTTATACCCCTGATACAGCGGATTATGTTCTCTGATCGTAAGGTATCAGGTAAATAGAATGTGCTTGTGCTAATTGGTAACACTCTCAAAGGGTGTAAAGTTCGAATTTAATAATATAACCGTGAAGTAAGGTGTCTATTGTTAAAACCGTTCAGCGGATTTTCTCCTGGAATACACGGTTTGACTCTCGGCATCACAGGATAGGTGGAGCCGTTGACTTATACGTTCGATTCTCAAAGAGGGTGGTACGGTCTCGAACGGTTTGAACATCGAACTTCTATTGCGTTCCTGGAATTAAGGTGCCCGCCGCTAGAATTAATGGTAATTTATCCCACTGAAAACGGTGATTTACTCTTGATACAGCGGGTTAGATTCACGGTAGGTAAGGCTTTCGGTAAAAGGTTTGACTCGATACAAAATGGTAACGTCCTCAACTAGTTTGGCGCTCTACTTTAATATGTAAAGCGTGAATAATGTTGCCAATTCCCAATAATGTTCAGCGAATTGACTCTCGGAAAATCTGGTTTGACTATCGGAATCACAGGACAGGTGGAGCAATTGACTCAGCCGTTCGACTCTCACAGAAGATGGTAACGTCCTCGAACGGTTTGGCCCTCGATCTATTAATTCATGCATGAAATTACGGCCCTCGTCACTAAAATGTGTACAAGATCGTACCTCTGAACAGTGTCGGCTTTTGGGAGAGTGGGGCATTCTGCAAGTAGTTTAAACCTAAAAGAATAGGTAATGCTCTACAACGGTTTGACAGTCTGCTTTTATATTCCAACCGTCTAATGAGGTGTTTATTGCTAATACTATTCAGCGGAATTACATCTGGAATGCCTGGTTTGACTCGCGGAATCACATGGTAGGTGAAGCTTTTTACTTACCCGTTCGACACTTGAGAATGGTGGCAACGTTCTCAATAGGTTTTACTCATGACTTTTCTATTCGTATATATAAATATGTTGCCCGCCATTAAAATGTATACTAATATGTTTTTCTCAAAACGAAGCTGTACACTCGATTTCAGCGGGACAGGTTCACACACGGGTAGCTATTCGAAAAAAAGGACTTTATGCCAATTGGTATTGTTCTCCGAGGGTCTCACTCTCTACATTAATATACGTACTGCGTATTGGTGTGTCTATTGCGAATAGTTTGCAGCGGCCTAACTTCCCGGAATACCAGGTTTGACTCTCGCAAGCACAGTATAGCTGAAGCTACTGACTTCGCCGTTCGAATCTCAAAGAAGCTCTTGTGTCAGCTGTTCGAATCTCAAGGAAGGTGGTCACGTCCTAGAACGGTTTGACTCTGGATTTTCGAATTCACACACGAGGAAACGGTATCCGCCACTGAAATAAATTCTAATTTCAGTTTCTGAACTCGAAGCTATACTCTTGGGGCAGTGGGCCATGTCCTCGGAATGTAAGGACTTCGGCAAAACGTTTGCGATTATTGAAATTGGCAGCGCTATCAAGGTGTTTGACGATCTACATTAATATTCAAACCATGAGACAAGATATCTATTGTCATTACTGTTCAGCGGATTTGCTCCCCGAATACATGGTATGACTCTCGGAATCACTGGATAGGTGAAGCGATTAATTTAGCCGTCTGTCTCTCGCAGAAGGTGGTAACGTTCTCGAGATGTTCGACACTCGATCTTCTAATTAATACATGATATTAAGTTTGCCGTCACTAAATTGTATAATAATTTGTTTCTGTGTAGTGGAAGACTCAATCTACGTACAGCGGGACAGGTTCACCGAAGGTAAGGCCATCTGCAGAATGTTTGGCCCTATACCAATTGGTAACGAACTAAAGCCATTTGATACTGTACTTTAACATTCGAACCATGAAGTCAGCTGTCTATTGCCAATACTGTTCTGTGGATCCCCGCCCCCCAGAATTCCTGAATTGTGTATCGGAATCACGGGGTAGGTGAATCTCCTCGCTTAGCCGGTCGTCTCTTACAGTAGGTGGCAACGTCTTCGAGCGGTTTGACGCTCTATCTTCTAATTCATGCACGAAGATAAAGTGCCCGTCATTGAAAAGAATACTATCTTCTTTCTCTGAACACGAAGTTATACCCTCGCTACAGGCGGTTAGTTTTTCGAGGTATAAGATCTTCGGTAAGAGGTTTGACTTCGTTGCAATTGGTAACAAACTACATCGGCTTGTCGGTCTGCTTTACTATTCAAACCGAGCAGTAAGGTGTCTGCTGGCAATACTTCTCAGGGGATTTACTCCCGGATTACCTGATTTAACTGTCAGAATCACAAGACAGGTGATTGTGTTGACCTTGCGGTTCGAATCTCAAAGAGGGTTGCAACGTTCTCGAACAGTTTGTCCCGCGATCTTCTAATTCGTACTTGAAGTTAAGGTGCTCGTCACTAAAATGTATAGTAATTTGTTTGACTCTTGGCATCATATGATAGGTCAAACTGTTGACTTAACTGTGCGATCCATAAAGACGGTAGGGTTGTTCTCATTCGGTTGGGCGCCTGATATTGTAATTCATACATGAAATTGCGATGCCCATCACTAAGATGTATAATGATGTCCTTCTCTGAACACGAGGTTAACTGCTCGGAATGTAAATCTTTCCGTGAATGTTTGTATCTATACCAGTGGATACCGTTCTACATCGGCATGACGGTTTAGTTTGACAATCGTATTTACTCCCGTCATATCATGTTTGTCTTTCGGAATCACAGGATATATGAAGCTGTTGACTTACCCGTTCGAATCTCAAAGATGGTGGCAAATTCCTCGAACTGTTTCACCCTCGATCTTCTTATTCCTAATGAAATTATGGTACCGGGCACTATAATGTTTAATAATTTGCTTCTCTGAACACGAAGATATTCTTTCGAAGCGGAGGGTGAGTTTCGCCGAAGGTTGGGTTATCGGTAGACTGTTTGAATGTATAACAATATGTAAACTTCTACAATGGTTTGACGGTCTGCATTAATATTCACACCGCGAATTAAGGTACCTATTGGCAATGCTGTTAGCTGGTATGAACATTAATGTAGAGAGTCAGACCGTCGGAAACCATTACGAATTTGAATAAAGTCATCTGTTTTTTTTTACACAACACTTTACCTTCCAGGTATCTATCCTGTTGTAGGAATTGTTCTGCTTCGCGCTCACGGAAACAAATTATTAGACGCTTTGGCAGAAGGACGTGGTATTCTTTGTATGAATAGGAAAATTGAGAGTCAATCCTATCGATAACGTTACCACCTGCTTTCAGAGATGAACGGCTATGTCAATAGCCTCACCTATCCTGTTTCTTCGAGAGCCAACCGAACCAAGTATTCCGGGATTAACTGCCCTGTACAGTATAGCCAATAGACACCTTAATTCATGGTATAAATGTTAAAGCAGACCGACAAACCGCAGTAGAGCGTTACCTATTTTTAAGAGTCTAACATTTTACCGAATGCCTTACCGCGCGCGAAGCTAGCCTCCCGTATCAAGAATGTAACTTCGTGTGCAGGATATCAAATATGTAACCATTGTTGTGACGGGGGACTTAACTTCATCATGAATAAGAAGATCGAGGATCAAACGGTTCGAAAACGATATCACAATCTTAGGGAATCGAACAGATAACTCAATAACTTCACCTATCCTGTGCTTCCGAAAGTCAAAGCAGTCAGCTGAGAAATATTGGCATTAGACACCTCAATTCCAGTATTGAATATCAATGCATTCTGTTTAATCGTTGTAGGGCGTTACCAATTGCTATAAAGTCAAATGCTTCACCGAAGACCTTACCCTCCGAAAATCAGACCCCCTGCATCGAGAGCATATCAGCGTCCACAGAGGTGCGAACTAGTATACATTTTAGTGACGAGCTCCTTAATATCATGTATGAATTAGGAGATGGTGGGTCAAACCTTACGGGAACGTTACCTCCTTCTGAGAGGTACGATCGGCTAAGCCAATAGCTGCACGTATCCAGTGATTCCGATAGTCAAACCAGGTACTCTGGGCGTAAATCAGCTGTTCATTATGGGCAACAGATACCTTTATTCGCGGATTGAATATGAAAATAGAGCGTCACTCTATGTGAAAATTGTACCAATTGCTATACAGTCAAATTTGTTGTTTTACCGAAGACCATATCCACCGAAAAACTAGTCAACTGTTCGGTGAGTATAACATCGTATATAGAGAATCACATTACTATACATTATATTGGTGGCATCTCAATTTCATGCATGAGTCGATGGTAAATCAGTTCGTGAACGTCACCACAATCTGTGATATTCGAAGAGATAAGTAAAGTGCGTCACAATTCCTGTGTTTCCGAGAGACAGAACAGGTATTCCAGGAGTAAATCCGCTGAATAATATTGGCAATAGACACCTTACTCCACGGTATGAATATTAAAATAGAGCGTCACCCAGCTTGGGATCGATACTAGTGGCTATAATGTCAAACGTTTTACAGAAAACCATACCGTCCGAGAAGCTAACACACCGTATCGAGAGTATAACTTCGTGTTTAGTGAAATACGTCATTACACGCTTTAGTGACGTCATCTTAAATTCATGTGTGAATTAGAATATCGATGGTCAAACCTTTTCGGGAACGATCCCGCCTTCTTTGAGCGTCGAGCCTCTAAGTCAATAGCCTCGCCTATCCTGGGATTGCGAGTGTCAAACCAGCTACAGTGAAAGTAAATCCGCTGAACAATATTCTAAATATATACCATAATTCACGGTTTCAATATTAATGCAGACCGCCAAACTGTTTCAGAGCATTGGCAATTGGTATAAAGTTAAACACATTACTGGTGGCCTTAAATTTGACGTATTTATCCCGTCGTATCGAGAGTGTATCTTCGTGCTGAGAGAAAGGAATTACAATACATTTTAGTGAAGGGCACCCCGACTTCTTGTATGAATTACATCATCGCGGGATGAACATTTCGAGAACGGTACCACATTCCTTAAAAGCGAACGGATAAGATAATAGTTTCACCCATCCTGTGATTCCGAAAGTCAAAGCAGTATTGGGGTAGTAAATGCCCTGTTCATTATTGGAAATAAACACATTAATTTAGGGATTGAATATGAATGCTAGACGTCAAACCGCTGTAGGGCGATACATATTGGTATTGAGTCAAACTTTTTACAGAAACCCTACCACCAGTGTAACAGTTCCGCCGTTTCGAGAGTATAATTTTGTGTTCGGACAATGACAGTGCCATTCATTTTAGTGACGGACACCACAATTTCAAGTAGAAATTATAAGATTGCCGGTCAAAGCGTTCCAGAGTGTAACCATATTCGTTGCGAGCGGCATAGCTACGGTAATAGCATTATATATCGTGTGATTTCGAAAGTCCACAACACCACATTCGTGGAGTAAATCCGCTGAACTGTGTTGGCATATACACCATAGTTCACGGCTGGAATATTAATTTCGGGCGTAAAACCGTTGAAGAACGTTACCTATTCGAATAGAGTCAAACGTTTTCCAGAAGATCTTAGCCTCCGAAAAACTCACCCGCTGTATCGAGAGTATAACTTCGTGTTCAGTGAAAGAAGTTAGTGTTCATTTCAGTTACGGGCTCATTATCTTCATGTATTACTTAGAATATCGAGGCTTAAGCTGCTCGAGAATGTTGCCACCTTCTGTGAGAGACGAACGCGTAAGTCATTCGCTACATCCAGTGATTGTGACAGTCAAACGAGGTATACCGGGAGTAATTGCGCTGAAGAGTATTGGCAATAAACACATTCATTAACGGTTTGAATATTAAAGCAGACCGTCAAACAGTTATAGAACGTCACATGTTCGTATAGGGTCAAACACTTTACCGTTAGTCTTACCGTCCGAGAAACTAACCTGCCGTTTCGACAGTATAACTTCGTGTTCAGAGAACGAAATTAGTATTCATTTCCGTGCATTGCACCTTGACTTTATGTACCAGTTAGAATATTGAGCACCAAACCGCTCGAGATCGCTGCTACACTCTTTGAGTGTCGAACGGATAATCCTATAGCTTTACCTATCCCGTGATTCCGAGAGACAACTCTGGAAAACCGAGAGTAAGTCCACTGAAAATTATTGGCCTTTGGGACCTTAATTCACGGTATGAATATTAAAGTAAAGCGTCAAAGAATTTTAGATCGATGCCAATTGGTATAAAGTCAGTTTGCCCATGGCATTACCTTTGGAGACGCTAACAGCAGTTTCGAGAGTATACCTTCGTGTTCGAAGAAAGAAATTAGTTATCATTTCTGTGACGGGCGGCTCAATTTCATGTACGAATTAGACGATCGGTGGGCAAACCGCTCGAGGACGCTGCCACCTTCTGTCAGAGACGAATGGCTAAGTTCATAGATTCACATATCCTGTGATACCGAAGGTCAAACCAGGTATTTCTGGGGGAAATCCACTGAACAGTATTCGCAATAGACACCTCAATGCAGTGTATGCATATTAAGGTACAGTGTCGAACTGTTGTAGAACGATACATATTGGTATGATGACATCCTCATGTCCGGAGGTCTTATCTGCCGAGATGCATACCCGCTGCATCTAGAGTATAGGCTTCGTTTTCAGACTAACACATTAGAATACATTATAGCGATGGGCGCCATCATTTCATGTATTGCTTATAAGACCGCGTGTCAAACCGTTCGAGCACGGTACCTCCTTCCTTGAGAGTTAAACAACTACGCCAATAGCATCACCTATCCTGTGATTTCGAAATTCAATCCAGGTATTGCGGGAGTAAATGCGCTGTACACTATTTTTCATGGAATCCTTTTATCGCGGTTTGAATATTAATGTAGAGCATCAATCCGTATGATTATGTTACCAATTAGTCAAACGTTATCAAACGTATTACGGATGGCCGTACCCTCCGAAAGCCTATCGCCCAGTATCGAGAGAATCACATGATGTCCAGTGGTAGAAATTAGTATACATTTTTATCAGGCGGACAAGTAGTTTTCATGTACGAATAACGAAATCGATGGTCAAACAGTTCGAGAATGTTTCTACCTTCTTTGAGATTCGACCGGCTAAGGCAATAGCTTCGTACATCCAGTGACTCCGCAAGTCAAACCAGATATTCCGCAAGTAAATGCGCTGTACAGTATTGGTAAAAAATACCTTAATTAGCGGATTGAATATTAAAATACAGCGTCACAATCGTGTGAGAACGTAACTAATTGCTACAAAGTCAACCGTTTTTCCGAATACTTCACCGTCCGAGAAGCTAACCCGCCGTATATAGAGTATTGCTACGTGTTTCGGGATACACATTAGTATACATTTTAGTGGCGTGCTCCTTAATTTCATGTATGCATTAGACGATCAGTTGTCAAACCGATCGAGATAGTTACCACCTTCGCTAGGCAATAGCTTCTCCCATCATGCAATTCCGAGTCTATAAATAGTTAATCCGGGGGTAAATCCGCAGAACAGTATTGCCAATAGATATTAACATTCAGTGCTTGAAGAATAAAGTAGGGCGTCGTACCGTTGTTGAAATTTACCTATTCATATAGAGACGAACTCTATACCGTAGGCCTTTCATTCCGAGACGCTAATCGGCTAGGTTGACGGTATTACTTCGTGTTCTGAGAAGCAAATTAGTAGACGTTATAGTGACGGGTACCTTAATTTCATGTATCAATTAGAACATCGGGAGGCAGGCTGATTCAGAACGTTACCACATTCTTTTAGATTCGAACGGCTAAGTCAATAGCTTCACCTATCGTGTAATTCCGAGAGTCAAACAAGTCATTCCAGGAGTAAACCCGCTGAACAGCATTGGCAATACACACCTCAGTTCACGGGTTGAATATTAATGCAGATCGTCAAACCATTGTAGATCGTTACCAATTGCTATAATGTCAAACGCTATACCGAAGACCTTACCTTCTGAAAATCTGACCCGCTGTATCGATAGGTTATCTTCGTGATCAGAGATACAGATTCGTATACATTTTAGTGGCTCGCACCTTAACTTCGTGTAGGAACTCGAATTGTGAAATTTCGACATTATAAAAGTTGGTATCGATCTACAAAGGTTAGACTCTGTACCTTTATATTCAAGCCGTGTATTAAGGTGTCCATTTCCAATACCGTGCAACGGATTTATTCCCGGGTCTCAGATTTGTCTCTCGGAATCACAGGATAGGTGAAGCTATTGAATCAGCCGTTCCATTCTCAGAGAATGTGGTACCGATCGCGGACGGTCTGATCCTAGATTTTCAATTTCATACATGACATTAATATGCCCCTCACTAAAATGTTCTCGGTAGGTAAGGCTTTCGGTGAATAGTTGGACTCTATCCGAATAGGTAACGATCTGCAACGATTTGACTCTGTGCGTTAGTACTGATACCATGAGTTAAGGTCTATGGCCAATAATGTTCAGCGCATTTACTCTAGGTATCCCTGGCTTGACGCTCGGACTCGCAGGATAGATGACGCTATTGACTTAGCCCTTCTTCTCTCACAGAAGGTAGTAACGGTCTCGAACAGTTTGACCATCGATCTTCTGATTCACACATGAAGTTAATGTGCCCGTCACTGAAATGAATACTAGATTCTTTCTCTGATCCCGAAATTATACTCTCGAACCAACGGGTTAGTTTTTCGGAGGGTTGGGCCTCCGGTAAAGCCTTTGACTTTATAGCTATTGGTAACGTTCTCAAACGGTTTGTCGCTCTATATCAATTTTCAAACCGTGAAGTAAGGTGTCTATGGCCAGTAATGTGCAGTGCATTTACTCCAGGAATACAGGTTTCACTCTCGGAATCACCGCGTGGCTGAAGCTAGTGACTTGGATGTTCGACTCTCAAAGATGATGGTACCGATCTCGAACGGTTTGACATTCGGTTTTGCTATTCATGCATCAGAATACGGTGACCGTCTGCTAAAACGTCCACTAATAAGTATCCGTCAGCAACGAGCAAGACACTCCAAACAGCAGGTTAATATTCTGGGCAGGTGAGGTACTTCGTAAAAAGAATGACTTTATACGAATTGGTTATGACCTCCGGCGATTTGTCGCTCTATTTTAATACTCAAACCATGAATTACGGATTCTATTGCCAATACTGTTAAGCGGATTTACCACCGGAATAATTGCTTTGGCTCTCGGTATTATAGGATAGGTGAAGCTAATGACTCAAGTGTTCGATTCTCAAAGAAGGTGGTGACGTTCTCAAACTCTCAGACCCTTGATCTTCTATTTCATACATGACATTAATATGCCCGTCACAAAAATGTATACTTATTTGCGTGCCTGAACACGAAGTATTACTCTTAATACAGCGGGGTACGTTCTAGGAAGGTTGGGGATTTAGTATAAAGTTTGACTCTATAACAGTAGGTAACGTTCGAAAAAGGTATGGCTCTCCACATTACTATTTATGCAGTGAATTAATGTGTCTATTGTTAATACCGTTCAGCCGATTTTCGCCCGGAATACCTAGTTTTACTCACGGAATCTCAGGATAGGTGAAGCTATTGACTTTGCTGCGCGACTCTCAAACGAGGTGGTATCGTACATTGTCGGTTTGACCCGCGATCATCGAATTCATTCATGATATTAAGGTGCTCGCCACTAAAGTGTATACTATTTCGTACCACTGAATACTGTTTTGTACTCTCGATAGAGCTGTTTTGTTTTTCGGAAGGTAAGGTCTACGGTAAGACATAAGGCTTCACAGCAATTGGTAATGTTCACTCACGGATTGACGGACTGCTTTAACATTCATACGGCGAGATAATGTATCTATTGTCAATACTGATCAACGGATTTATTTCCGGTATACCTGGTTGACTCTCGAAATCGAAGGATATGGGAAAGTATTGACCTCTCCGTTGGACACTCAATGACGGTGGTAACGTTCTCGAAAGGTTGGACCATCGATATTCTAATTCAAACACGAAGTTACAGTTCCCGTCACTGAAATAAATGATAATTACTTTCCCAAAACAAGAATTTATATTCTCAATAGAGCTGGTTAGTATTTCGGAGGGTAAGGTCTCCGGTAAAACGTTTGTCCTTATAGCAATAGGCCTCGTTCTCAAACGGTTTGACGTTCTACTTTCCTATTCAACCCGTGAATTAAGGTGTCTATTGGCAATACCCTTCCAGAAAGTTACCACCTTCTTTGAGAGTCGAACAGCTGAGTCAATATCTTCACCTTTTCTTGCGATTCCGATAGCCAAATCAGGTATTCCGAGAGTAAATCCGCGGAAAAGTGTGCCCATAGATACATTAATTGACCGTATGAATATTAAAGCAGTCCGTCAAGCCGTAGCATAACATTACCTATTCGTGTAGGGTTAAACGTCTTACAGAATGCCATACCCTTCGAAAAACATGTCGCCTCAATCGAGAGTATAACAGCATGTTTAAAGGTAGGTACTGGTATAAACTTTAGTGGCGGGCACATTAGCTTCATGTCTGAAATAGAAGATCTAGCGTCAAACCGTTCGAG